>NC_081244.1:4225072-4242572 GCF_902713425.1 Acipenser ruthenus
TGATAAAAAGGTAAGGCGACAGTAACCTGTAAATGATCATTGAGGCCCCACTCACCTGAGTGAGCCCCAGATCGAGGGGCTGCTGTCTGTGTCCTGGGCCCTCTTTCCTCTCCACCCTTATCTGCTGTCTGCTCCTGCTTTCTCAATGCAGAGTAGACCTGCCCCCAGCACAGGACTAAAGCACAGAGCAACACCACTTGCATCCTCAACCCGAGATAGAACAAACTGGACAGATCCTGAATTCAGACTGTATTGAGGGGTCCAGACTGTGAACTGCCTGCTTCTACAGCATATACAGGGGAGAGGGAGAGAGGAAAGCAGAGGGAGAGCGGGGGAGCCCTTTCAACAAAGCATCTCATTGATTCAGTGTGGAAGTCACCACACAGTCTCTACTGATTCACTCAACAGGGAGGACTGCACTACTGGGCTGGGCTTCGAGAACATGTGCAACATGATGTGAAATGGGATTTCATTGAAATGAATGCAAATCATTGAAATATCTGTTGAAAAATCTGTTGAAAAATGCTTTCTTTTTCTAATGAAATATGTTATGTTAATGACATCTATAATATGAATTATGGATTTAGGAATATTTAGCTTTTCATTGCCGTGGTATAATCTTTGAAGGGGTGTAACATCAAAAATTCTCAGTGAATACAATTAAATTGTCACTGTAACACTGAGAAAGACTTCTAGAGGCACGTTTATTATTGAATATAATGAGTTTCTTTTATTATTATTATTTTATTTCTTAGCAGACGCCCTTATCCAGGGCGACTTACAATTGTTACAAGATATCACATTATACATTATTTCACATTATACAGATATCACATTATTTTTTTACATACAATTACCCATTTATACAGTTGGGTTTTTATTGGAGCAATCTAGGTAAAGTACCTTGCTCAAGGGTACAACAGCAGTGTCCCCCACTGGGGATTGAACCCACAACCCTCTGGTCAAGAGTCCAGAGCCCTAACCACTACTCCACACTTTTAGTATTTCTATTTAAGATAGACAAATAAAATAAAAATGCATTATGCTTTTGCAAAAACTAATAATAAATAAAATCAAATCAAATTATAACTTTGCATTAATTTTTACTAATAAAAATAACAAAAAGTTACAGCTTTTGTAAAACACAATCATTTTTCAGAAAAATGTAAAGTGAAAAGCCAGTCCACCCAATAAGATTGAATGATGAAAAATGATGATTTCTGATGATGAGACGAGAAACACTAATAATTTTGCAGTACAATAAATAATCCAGATTTAACAGATTATTAATAATACAGTATCATGATAATCCATTATTGTCCCAAACCTCCCGACTTGCGATTCATTATCGGAGAAAGTCAAATAAAGAAAAAGGATCCTGACACAGCGCGCGTGTGGAGAGCTGGTTTGGAATGGGTTCATGTCAGTGTGTGTTTAGTCCCAGCTAGAGGGGGCTGCAGTGATGAAAGGCTGCTTTGTACTCCCTCTACACAGGCCAGACTGAGAAACACTGCCTGAGATTCAGCTCCGAAACCTGGAAGAACTTGAAAGAGCCTCCCTTACAAAAACACACCTAGTCTAACACTGTAACTGAACTGTAGTTAAAGATGAAAAACTGAAATAATAATGTTTTAATAAGTCAAGTTTAAAACCTTTTACCAGGGGGATGCCAAAGCAGTAAACTTTGTGAGATCAGAACAGATCTCAATGCAAGCAGAAGTAGTGAAAGGATTGACTCTGCTGCTGCTCAGTGTATCTTTGTGAGATCACAGCAGACTGTACAAAAGACTGGCAGGTTTGTTAGCATGACAGCACATGGTTTCAATAAAAAGAAATGAGATTTTAAATCTGTTACAGGCAGAACTCTCGCCTGGGGAGGTTATTTTTATATTTATTGTGTAATGGGTTGTATTTGTAGTTCTGTTCTTTTGGTAAACCACATTGAAACCTTCCTGACATCTTTGAAAACTTGAATATAAAATATATTTTGTATCCATGAAAGAATATCTTGATGAATATTTTGAAAGGAATGATGAAATATATGGGAACATATATTGAATACATAACATATATAGGAAAAGGAATACAGTCGTTGCAACATATTTGATAAATATTTGAGTGATCTGTAATGTACTGCAATGTATCTCACTTTCACATCCTTGGCGCAGATTTATTGCCTCACAAACAGCTTTGTTTCTGTTTATTTCCTGTTAACACAGAAGGGGCTGTGCGGGAGAATGAAAGGGCCTTCTGTTCACAGAACCGCTTTGAACGAGGCTGCAGCCACATTAAACCCTAACGAGAGGCTGCAGCCACATTTAACCCTAACGAACACAAGCTTTCCTGCTTCAAATGGGACCAACGGTTGTGATGAAGCATACAGTATACAAACTGTACAGAAGCAATGATTCAGACAGTGCCCCTGGGTTTCTGACATCTTTCCAGTGCACTGCGCTGCCTGTGAAACAGATGTCAGGTTTTTGTCTCTTGTTTGTTCAGCTGTTGACAGAGTGAGACCCCTCTGTCTGCTGGGACTGTGTGCTGAGTTTCTTTCTCTGTTTCTTCAGGGAGATTGAACTGACTGGACTGTCAGTTCTTATCAGTAATAGCACTATGATGCTTTAGAATAATATATAGGACTACAGACAGTACAACTCAGGGAAACTGCTGTATAATATATTAAACTATGGAACCTGAAACAGATGAAGGCACTAGAGCCCAAATGTTTGTTTGCTTGACTCAGTTTCTTCTAGTTTCAGTAACACTGATGAAGGTACTAAAGCTGAAACGCTTGTTAAATAACAGTACTGATTGAGCATTTTGAAGGCTGATATAAAGGGGAGGCCTTCGCTGGTGATGAAACAAAAAAAGCAAACAGTTTCGCTGATGCGCTGAGTTCAGTGTTTAACTTGGCCAGGGCTGGAGCTCCCTTTCCGGGTGAAAGAATGGAATCAAAACAAACAGTCTGGGACTCTGGGAGGATTCTCAAAAAACAGGAAATGAAGACTAAAGACCTGGGGCTGCGTTGAGATAAACAGCACGACTCCTGAAAGAGTTTCAATGGATCTGACTCTCAGACAGGCTGCACAGCACAGAGGCAATAGAACTGAAGAGTTATAATGGATGTCATGGTTTCACTGTCACTAACCACAATTAAAATAATAGGAATACACATCAGCCCTGATATTTAAAGTGCAACCAAAATATTCCAGTAAATCTTACCAAATATATATTGCCATCATTCTGCAGGTCCTCTATGAGATTCCATTTTTTAAAATTTATTTTGAGCTTCAGTGAAGAATATTTATCAAACACCCCTTGCTGATACCTTACTGCTGTACTTCCAGTCACATGAAGGAGCTAACATTGAAAACACGTCACGCAGGAAACACCTTTCAATGAAATACACGTTTACGCTCCTCTTTCATACAGGAAACTTGTGGTGGTGTCATATATTAGATAGACTGACTGGAATGATTGTGTTTGGTGTATGTTAGCTTGTTCCTGTCCTGCTGATGTAGGTGGAGACATGATTCTGAGAGCTCTATCGAGGTCACACAGGGGGCATGATTCTGAGAGCTCCATCGAGGTCACACAGGGGGCATGATTCTGAGAGCTCTATCGAGGTCACACAGGGGGCATGATTCTGAGAGCTCCATCGAGGTCACACAGGGGGCATGATTCTGAGAGCTCTATCGAGGTCACACAGGGGGCATGATTCTGAGAGCTCTGTCGAGGTCACACAGGGGGCATGATTCTGAGAGCTCTATCGAGGTCACACAGGGGGCATGATTCTGAGAGCTCTATCGAGGTCACACAGTGGGCATGATTCTGAGAGCTCTGTCGAGGTCACACAGGGGGCATGATTCTGAGAGCTCTGTCGAGGTCACACAGGGGGTATGATTCTGAGAGCTCTATCGAGGTCACACAGGGGGCATGATTCTGAGAGCTCTGTCGAGGTCACACAGGGGGCTTTATACTGTTTAAGAAGTCCTCAGATGTGTCTGAAACAGAAGATGATGCAAAGTTAAATTGAACTAGAAGTTTAGACCTGTAGGACGTTTCTTACCTTCTATGCTGTTTGATATTCGTGATTCCCTGCTGTTTCCACTCTCTCAAAAATGATCACATCAGAATGTTCAGAGCTCAAGCTCTAGATTGCCCTCTGCTGGCCTAGAATGTGAACTGCAAGAAAAATACACTGGTGATGTCACTAGCTGAAAAGCTTGTCTGCTTGACTCAGTTTCTCTTAGATTTTCTCTCGCTAAGTTGTCCCCAGCTGGACAAATAAATATATACACGTCATATGTAACACATACTTGTAACCAGGCATCTATTGAAACTTAGGCTTCTATTTTTACTTTTTTTTCTCTCCTTATCTTTTATGTTTGCAGTTAATCTGAGCGGCTCTCCTATAAATAATTCTGTTCTAATAAATGTGATCCTTAGCAGAGACAAATGGTTTAAATAACTCTCTGCATCAAAGGGATAGTTAGTCAATGTAATAATATAGCAGTGTGTGTGTGCGTGTTTTTGTGTGTGTGTCTGTGTGCTTCTTAGTGTCTGTGTGAGTGTGTCTGTGTGTGTGTGCCTGTGTGCGTGCTTTTGTGTGTGTGTGTCTGTGTGTGTGTGTCTGTGTGCGTGTGTGTCTGTGTGTGTGTCTGTGTGCGTGTTTTTGTGTGTGTGTCTGTGTGTTTCTTAGTGTCTGTGTGAGTGTGCCTGTGTGCGTGTGTGTGTGCCTGTGTGCGTGTTTTTGTGTGTGTGTCTGTGTGCTTCTTAGTGTCTGTGTGAGGTAAGAATAGCTATTGTCCTTCTCAGCAGCTGTTAGTTTGTATTTATAGAGAAAGGGAGGGGGTTAAAGTCAAGGACAGGAGATTGGAATACCAGCACCAGCACAGACAGACAGGCAAACAGACACTTACTGAAGTCAACCTGTCCACTCAAAGTGGATCTGTTTCTTCACATTCTTAGTCACTGTGCATATAATTTGACAGATGTTTACTGTAAAATTACCAGTTTTTACTAAACCTCAGTAATTAAGTGCGTAATTGGTGCTATAGACCAAAATTCTGCCCAAAACTCAAGCATATGAAAATATTGATTAACACCAGGAATATTCATGACTATTAAAATCAGCAGATACATTTAGTTGGATAAAAATATTTTTTGTGTAAAATGTTTCTGTTTAACACGCTTAAGTACTGATACAGGTTACCTTCCCCTGCTTTACTGAATCATGAGGTGGTGTTTATACTGAATCGTGAGGTGGTGTTTATACTGAATCATGAGGTGGTGTTTATACTGAATCGTGAGGTGGTGTTTATACTGAATCGTGAGGTGGTGTTTATACTGAATCGTGAGGTGGTGTTTATACTGAATCGTGAGGTGGTGTTTATACTGAATCGTGAGGTGGTGTTTATACTGAATCGTGAGGTGGTGTTGATACTGAATCATGAGGTGGTGTTTATACTGAATCGTGAGGTGGTGTTTATACTGAATCGTGAGGTGGTGTTTATACTGAATCGTGAGGTGGTGTTTATACTGAATCGTGAGGTGGTGTTTATACTGAATCGTGAGGTGGTGTTTATACTGAATCGTGAGGTGGTGTTTATACTGAATCGTGAGGTGATGTTTATACTGAATCGTGAGGTGGTGTTTATACTGAATCGTGAGGTGGTGTTTATACTGAATCGTGAGGTGGTGTTTATACTGAATCGTGAGGTGGTGTTTATACTGAATCGTGAGGTGGTGTTTATACTGAATCGTGAGGTGGTGTTTATACTGAATCGTGAGGTGGTGTTTATACTGAATCGTGAGGTGGTGTTTATACTGAATCGTGAGGTGGTGTTTATACTGAATCGTGAGGTGGTGTTTATACTGAATCATGAGGTGGTGTTTATACTGAATCGTGAGGTGGTGTTTATACTGAATCGTGAGGTGGTGTTTATACTGAATCGTGAGGTGGTGTTTATACTGAATCATGAGGTGGTGTTTATACTGAATCGTGAGGTGGTGTTTATACTGAATCGTGAGGTGGTGTTTATACAGAATCATGAGGTGGTGTTTATACTGAATCGTGAGGTGGTGTTTATACTGAATCGTGAGGTGGTGTTTATACTGAATCGTGAGGTGGTGTTTATACTGAATCGTGAGGTGGTGTTTATACTGAATCGTGAGGTGGTGTTTATACTGAATCATGAGGTGGTGTTTATACTGAATCGTGAGGTGGTGTTTATACTGAATCGTGAGGTCGTGTTTATACTGAATCATGAGGTGGTGTTTATACTGAATCGTGAGGTGATGTTTATACTGAATCGTGAGGTGGTGTTTATACTGAGGCGGCAAGGTTTTACTGTCATTGATTTTGATCATTGATTTGGTAACTCTTTGATCAAACTGAAAACGGTAACATGATACCTGGTCACTGGTGCCTTCATAAGTGTATTGAATGTGTTTCCTGTGTGTTTGAGAGTGTCTGCTGCACAGGGCACTCCGTAGAAGGTACAGTAGAAGCCCAGCTGCAGGTCTGTGTTGAGAAGTGTCTCTGTGAGAGAGATGAGAGGAGACAGCTGGCACAAGAATGCAGCCTTCAACAGGAGAGAAACAAAAAACTCTCTCTCTCTCTCTCTCTCTCTCTCTCTCTCTCTCTCCTCTCATAAAGCCCCATCCCAGGTGTCTTACTTGCCTTTGAGTCCCTGTGTCTCTCTGAGTCTCTCTGAGTCTCTGTTGTTCTCTCTCTCTCTCTGAAGTTACTTCACTGCAGTCATGGATGATGTGTATAAAGCAGCGGTGAGTCACAATCGAAGAGTGAAATTACTAACACGTTCATAATAAGAATAATAATGATAATAATAATTGCACTACTACAATTAACAATTATAATCATCATCATTTCATTTTTACATAGCGGAGAACAGCTTGTCCGATTATGATGAAACTTGCTAAAGACATTCTTTAGCACAAGCTATTGAGAGTATCGGATTCTGGAGGTGTGTGGAGGCTGTCTGTCTGTCTGACACACTTACATTTTAGTAAAGAGAATTGCTACTTCAAAATGTGTTGAAGATAGAACAAGCTATCTATCTATGTGTGTGTATATATGTATCTATATGACAGCCTATGTGCCACTCAGGCTTTACATATTTCTAGAAAACTGCTCATCCAGTTGTGCTAATACTTGCTAAGAACTGTTAGAATCTGGGGTGTGTTTTTTAATAAGATCACAGCGATACCAACTACAGTATATTCATTACTACTGGGAAGCAGATTGGAAGATAAAATAGGTTTAGTTTACAAAACCAAATAGCTAGAATAGAAAAGACATTAGATCTGCATTTTCAACATTTGTTCTCAATAGCCAGCAATGCAAGTTTGACTGAACAGCCCACCTGCTGCTGTGGACTCAGGGACACCTGTGCATTGTGCGCTGATCCGACCCTCGCTCTCAGACGAGCCTTTTAAGAGCTGGCATTACGGCATGTGTCATTTCCAATTTTAAACAATCGTCCGGGAATAGATGAGTGACTGCCACAAATCTATCAGACGCTGTACTGCACATTCCAGGGCAGTCACACAGGGCACTACAATGGTGCTGTGTGTCAAGTTTGGGCAGCTACAATGGGATGAGGCTGGTAAAATGAGACTACAGGATACTAAATGAACTTTGATGGTAGTCAGACACACAGTGGCACTACAATGGTTTAGTTTTATGCTGAGGGGCAATGGTAGTACATTGCCCCTCATTGGACCACAGTATGCTAACTATTCTCTAAATGGACTTCAATGGCAAAGAAAGGCAGGGGCTTAGTAGTTTTAGCTGTACGTGTTGCTACAACTGTTTAAATAATGTACCTGTGATTTTTCTTTTTATTGTTAACATCCTGACAACTTTTTAAAATTTAAAATTATAAGTGTAAAACGTTGTCAGGATGTTAACAATGAAAAGAAAAATGACAGGTACATTATTTAAACAGTTTTAGCTATAAGTGGGGACTGGTAACGCTAGAATTTTCGGAACCCTGCTATAAGCTTTAATCCCTTCTCAAATAATGTAGTCTCATACCTACTGGTCCATTGTTAGTATGAACTTGGCCTTGAGGAGGCATACCCCATTCCCTTTTCAGCTGCCTCCTTCAATCACCCCTCCCTTACCCCCCTCCCCTAACCCTCCACCTTACTCTCCCCCTCACCCCCTCCCTCTTCCTGTCCTTCCCCCTCTACCAGCCCTCCCACTCCCCTAACCCTCCCCCTCTCTCTCTCCCTCTCTACCTCCCCCTTACCCTCCCCTCCACCTCTCCCTCTCACTCTCCCGGTCCTTCCCCCTCTCCCTCCCCCTCTCCCTCTCCCTGCCCCCTCTCCCTCTCCCTCAACCCCCCTCTCCCAGTACCAGCACTCCTTTAAAGAAGGCCAATGATGTTAATAAAGCTAATAAAAGGTAAGAGAATGGGTTTAAAGCAATTAAGTATTTCTAATCTGTACTGAACTGTAACTCACTGGCTTGACTGTTTCATCAGTACCTTCCTTCTCGCCCTTCAGGTTGAGAACTTGACTGAAGAGCAGAAGAATGGTGAGTTTAATATCATCCAAACTGCAAAGACTAAAAACAGCAGCATTTCAGAGCTAGCAGAAAAAAATAAAAACTCTTTTGTACGCCTAACCTCTCCTCCCCTTTCCCCCTTCCCCCACTCTCTCCTCTCCTCTCCCCTCCTCCTCTCTCACCTCTCCCCTCTCACGCCTCTCTCTCCCCTCTCCTCAGAGTTCAAGGCTGCGTTCGATATCTTTATCCAGGATGCAGAGGATGGGTGTATCAGTACCAAGGAGCTGGGGAAGGTGATGAGGATGCTGGGACAGAACCCCACACCAGAAGAGCTGACAGAGATGATAGACGAGGTGGACGAGGATGGTGAGTCTCCACCCCACCACAGGGGGGCGCTGTCCACAAGCAAATACAACTAGAGCTTTAAACACTCTTATATTGTGACGTCCACAAAAGGTAGAGCAAACAAGGTGTGAATGAATAATTACATCACCCTCGCATCATTGACGGCATTTGACTCAGAGAGAGAGATTTCATTATCAGTCTAACCTTCTACTGAGCTTCCTTGCTGACAATAGCAGTGTGGCGGGCTGGTGGGGTTAATTACTGCTTAACGAGATGTAATGAGTCTGATGTGTTTGTTTAATTACAGGGAAGCTCGCTCAGGGGTAGAAGGTGAGACTAATAGTCATGTTAGTCTAAACCAGGGCTGGCCAAAGTGGCCTTCCACTCCGGGTCTTTGTTCCAACCCTGTTTTAAATTGTTTATTTGAACCAATTAAACCTCCATGCAAACCCCAGACTAGTTCATTATCTCATGTCACCTGTTAAACCTGGAGTGGAATAACCCTCCTGGACTGTGATTGGACACCCCTGGTCTAAACCTTTAGTCTCACATTGATGATGCACAAAGTGTGGCTCTGACTGAAGCATCTTGTACTGGTCTTCAGTAGATATTGCTCTGAACCTTGCTGAGCTCAAACTGTTTCAAAACAAGTTTCAAGGATGTGATGAACAAATGAAAATACGAATTGGAAACCAAATCCCATGATACCTAGATGAGAATGATTTTGCACAACCTGTTAATTGATCTTTGTTCTGCTCCAGGCAGTGGCACGGTGGATTTCGATGAGTTCCTTGTCATGATGGTGAGGTGTATGAAGTGTTGTGATGTGTGTTGTGTGTTGACTCCTCTCTGTTCTACTCCAGGCAGTGGCACGGTGGATTTCGATGAGTTCCTTGTCATGATGGTGAGGTGTATGAAGGAGGAGAGTAAAGGCAAATCAGAGGAGGAGCTGGCTGAACTCTTCAGAATGTTCGACAAGTAAGGACTACAATCCCTGCCAGGTCAAACCCAGGTCAAATCCAGTTCAAACCCAGTTCAAACCAATGTCAAACGTACCACTAAATTGAATGAACATTTGGTGTGTATCTGTCTCATGTAGACCTGTATGAGTATGAACAGTGTGTGTGTGTGTGTGTGTGTGTCTGACTGTGGGTCTTGTGTGTGTGTGTGTGTGTCAGCGTGTGTCTCTCTGTGTGTGTCTCTGTGTGTGTTTGCCTGTGTGTGTATCGGTGTGTGTGTTTTTGTATGTTGTGTGTCTGTGTGTGTGTGTGTCTCTGTGTGTCTCTGTGTGTGTCTGTGTGTGTATCTGTGCATGTGTGTGTCTGTGTATGTCTCTGTGTCAGTGTGTGTGTCTGTTTCTGTGTGTCTGTGTATCAGTGTGACTGTGTATCAGTGTGTCTGTGTATTAGTGTGTCAGTGTATCAGTGTGCCAGTGTATCAGTGTGTCTGTGTGTCAGTGTGTCTGTGTATTAGTGTATCAGAGTGTCAGTGTGTCTGTGTATTAGTATGTCAGTGTGTCTGTGTATTAGTGTGTCAGTGTGTCTGTGTATTAGTGTATCAGCGTATCAGTGTGTCTGTGTATCAGTGTGTCAGTGTGTCTGTAATCTGCTCTTCATCCCTCTCTCTCACTGTGTTTCAGGAACTGCGATGGCTACATCGACCTGGAGGAGCTGAAGATGATGCTGGAGGAGACGGGAGAGACCATCACTGAGGACGACATCGAGGAGCTGATGAGAGATGGAGACAAGAACAACGACGGCAAGATTGACTACGATGGTACAGCAGGGGGAGGGGAGAGGAGAGAGAGAGGGAGGGGATAGGAGTGGAGATAGAGGGAGGGAGGGATGGGGAGAGAGATGAAGGGATGGGGAGATAGAGGGAGGGAGAGGGGAGGAGAGAGAGAGGGAGGGATGGGGAGATGGAGGGAGAGGGGAGGAGAGAGAGATGGAGGGATAGGGAGATAGGAGGGAGAGGGGAGGAGAGAGAGAGGGAGGGATGGGTAGAGAGAGGGAGGGATGGGGAGATAGAGGGAGGGAGAGGGGAGGAGAGAGAGATGGAGGGATAGGGAGATAGGAGGGAGGGAGAGGGGAGGAGAAAGAGAGGGAGGGATGGGGAGAGAGAGGGAGGGAGGGGGAGGAGAGAGGGAGGGATGGGGAGATAGAGGGAGGGGGAGGGGAGGAGAGAGAGAAGGGGAGAGGGGAGGAGAGAGAGAGGGAAAGTGGAGAAGGAGAGGGGGAGAGGGAGGGGGAGTACAGTTTGTAATGACTCTTGATTTTTTATTACTTCACTGGTATTGCAATATGTCACACATTGGGCACACATTATGGTCCTGCAGTAATACTAAAAGAAACTTGCATTCAACTACAAACATTTCACATGTTATACATGTAGCTCGTGACACTAGTTGAACGCCCAAAACCAAGACCAAAGGAAGTAATCTTGGACAAAAAAATGCTGCACTGCACAGACAGTTTCCATCTCCTTTTAAATTAACATTGTACATCCGACTAAAAACAGAAAGGTTCAATTTAATGACAACATTTTCACCTACACAGTTATAAAATGAATAAAGTCTGGTTTTCTTGTTGTAAATGCACATGTATTTTTCCAAGCTTGCACAGAGACTGAGGATCATGTAAGCTGCTGAGAGGATCTTGCAATGCTAAAGGTGTTAACACACGTTCCTAACAGGGGCCATTCATGCTTTTGAGAGCACCAGTACTCAATAGTTCAATTTCTGTACTTGGTAAAAGTTCGGGGGGCGGCACTGAGGATCTCTCTTGGCTGATCAAGTTTGGCCCCCTTTGCTTCTGGGTGATCGAGAATACAAGGGAAAGAGATGAATAATCTTATTCAGAGCAAGAGGATGGTGGTGGCCTCTGTAAGAAATATATACTTAATACAAAACACAGTATTTTACTTAAACAACAATAACAGAATCATTGTTATATTATGTGAACGTATACACACCCTCTATTTCATTTTTTTTTTCATGGTTCCAGTCAAACTGCGCAACAGGTGCTTCATAATGCAACTTTCTTTCCATCCAGAGATTTTCCACTCTGCCTAACCCATTCTGATGCAACCCCTTATAACTCAGTGCCTTAAAGGGATAGTCCTGCATTTGGCCGATATAAAACTACTCCCTTATTACCACCCGGTTGCATAGTTATTCCCATTATTTTTTATTTCCATTTGGCTGCTGCTCGCTGGTGGGAGAGCCGTCTCCCTGTACGCTAGTAGTTTCCATAACAGCGGATTATACTTCCATTCATTTTTCTTGATCTCATTAACATGCATTAGTTCCCCTTATCAAGCTGTTGAGACAGAAAGTGATGTATGTGACCTGCGACAATTAAGCTTTTTTTAACGAGGAATGGGTTCATTAACAAGCACATCGATTCAATTTCAAAGCACTAACGGATTGATTTTATTAACAAATTTCATTTGAAAATCACTTGCTACTAAAGCTCTCGTTACTATACCAAGAGATCAATACAATAGCCTAACAATGTGTTTTTTGAAAACCCTGCCCATAGTCTCTTCACATGATCAGCTGAACCAGCAATCAGCTTTTTCTGTGTTGGTAAACTTATTTTAAAACTGCTATAAATAAAAAAATGTAATGTATATTAATGGATTGCAACTGTCTATCTGAAACCTCTAGCTTCACAATCACGTGACGTGTGATTAGTCGGCTTCCCTTTTCTGAGGTCCACTGTCACTTTAATATTCAACTAGTCAATCATTCTCTGCTTCCCCTGTTTTCTAGTTATGGAAGAACATCCACTCATTGCGGTCTTAAGGACAAACACAGCACTGAGACCACTGGGCTACAGTCACACTCTCACTTCCTAACCGTGAACTTGCTTTCTTTCAGAATTCCTGGAGTTCATGAAGGGAGTGGAATAAATCTTCAGAAATATAAAATAATAAATCAGAACCTGCAAGCAACGCAGCCCCCCTCCCCCTGAATCGATCACCACCACATAGTAATACTGGTATTTATTGTATAATTTCTACCCCTGTATTTATTGTGTAATCTCTACCCCTGTATTTATTGTGTAATCTCTACCCCTGTATTTATTGTGCCAGTTTAATCAAGCTATGCTGTATTTTCAATAAAAGAAAATGGAAAAGCAGAATCTGTGTAGTAAACTGGTGTTCATGTCTCTCAGACCCCATACCGCACTCTCCAGCCTGTATCTCTCTCCCTCTCTCCAGCACTGAATCTCTCTCCCTCTCTCCCTCTCTACAGCACTGTATCTCTCTCTTTCTCTGTCTCTCTCCCTCTCTCCAGCACTGAATCTCTCTCACTCCCTCTCCTCACTCCCTCTCTCTTCCTCTCTGCAGCACTGAATTTCTCTCGCTCTCTCTCCAGCACTGTATCTCTCTCCCTCCCTATCTTTCTCCCTCTCTCCAGTACTGAATCTCTCTCGCTCCTTCTCTCTTTCTCCCTCTCAATTCAATTCAATTCAATTCAATTCAATTCAATTAAATAAGCTTTATTGGCATGACAAGAATGAACAGGTTTTGCCAAAGCAATTACAATGTATGAAACACACAAACAACAAACAAACAGATAAAATGAACAGACATATTTTCAGTGCAGATTGTTTTTTGTCTAATTCACGGGCCCCCCAAGCTAAGGAATTCAGGACAGACTGTCTCCCCAGTACTTAATTGCGTTTCTATGGTGACCAAGGGCCTATTTCTTTCCAAACTATGATGTTACACATTTAATTTCTAAACTCCCTTTTACATTTCCAGGTGCTAGACAATTATAGCAAAGTTGAACCTTTTAACTACTTGTATGGTCATAGAATACTATTCATATACCATAGTTTACCATTTTTATTTTAATATATATATTTACCATACCTCTCTGGGCTTTACAATGCATATCTGTGATTTCACTGTTTCTTTATTACACTTTGATGTGCTTTCACAATGGGAAACTTTCATAACTTCTTTGCTCCCAGTCCCAGTACCTTTGAGATGTGTAATGTGCATGGTTCATGTTGCAGATTATGAATCTGCTTAATGTTTAACATTATTACTGATCTTCATTTTATTATGCTAAGAATCCTTGACGTTGATTAGCAGTTCTGAGAACTCAGAAAAGTCCACTTCTCTGTGCCACAGCTTTCACTTCCAAGATCTGCACTGCCCTGTACATTCCAGAGATGCTTGTGTGGCGAGTGTCAGAGTCTCTGTAGGTTCTGCTCAGCTGTGAAGGGAATGTCCACAGTGACCCTCATATTCCTGGGTGTTACAGTGACTTCAAAGCTGACCTCCTGCCTCTCTGATTCGGACAGGGCGGTACCTTGGCTGCACTGAGTCAAGCTGACCAACCCTGATGACAGGGACCAGGGCTGGATTGGGTGTCTGATATCTCACAACCTGTGTCCTGGGAAAGAAAGCTGAGACTGGACCATCTTTGATATGGGCTGATCCTCCTCATTGACAATATTGCACGACCATATCTCCTTTTCCGGGTTCTGTGTCAGTTTCATCTCTCCTAATCTGTAACTGACGTCAGACATCTCCTGGGAATAAAGTGTGTTGACGATGCTCAGGACTTCATATAAAAGTATATAAAAACATATTATAAATACCTTTGTCAGTATAACAGGGATGGAAATATACTTCCTATTGCATTGCAGTTTCACCCATTCCAGGTTTTAATACAAGCGTAATTAACCATAGTGTGTATAGTTAATGAGCTCAGGTGTGTCTTATTAAACTCATAGTAAAACCAAGAATGGATGAAACTGCTATGCAATGGGAGCCTCATTTCCATCCTTGTACAATATAGTAAAAGTTTTTGTCAGATAAATATATTGTTTTTCAACATATTCACTTTCTAATATATTTTTCCAAATGTAATTGGCAAAAGATATACACTAAACATATTCTTGAATATAATTTTAATATCATTGTGGAAAACCAAATCATTCCAATTTACTAAAACACGTATGTATACTATGTATATTTAAGTATACAGTAGCTTTCTGAATAATTTTCCTGTGTCACTGTATCTAGTCAAAAGCCGCTCACTTTGAAAAAAAAACAAGGACTTACCTTTAGAGAAAGACACACTAAATGAGTTCTCCAGTAACTCTGATCACATTCTCTGCTGCTGATCTTTAGAACGGTAAAGCAATTATTATTTATTTCTTAGCAGATGCCCTTATCCAGGTCAACTTACAATTGTTACAAGATATCACATTATTTTTACATACAATTACATTATTTTTTTTACATACAATTACCTATTTATACAGTTGGGTTTTTACTGGAGCAATCTAGGTAAAGTACCTTGCTCAAGGGTACAGCAGCAGTGTCCCCCACCTGGGATTGAACCCACGACGCTCCGGTCAAGAGTCCAGAGCCCTAACCACTACTCCACACTGCTGATCAGGGATATCACCCCAGATTCTAGTGGGAGCACAGGCGATGGGCATCTGTCCCTCAACCGGAGCTAGCTTTGGAGAAGATTAGCTGGCTCTGTGTTTTGTCCTCCAAGTTTTGGAGGGAGTATGTACGTGATGAGATAAAGAGAAGTGGTTCAGCCCAAAAAGAACCGAACTATCTGGTTCTCACCTCAAGATGTTTTCTATTGCGTGATCCAGTCTCTAAGAGCTCCTTGAGCAGTTGGCTAAGATCTTACAAAGTACAGTTCCAAAACATCCCCCCCTGTTACATCGTGGCCCCATTACCATTAGCCCAAATTCTTATAACATTGTATGTGCTTCTGAATAAGCTATAATTACTTAAGTAATAATATTCAGATGCACAGATATTTTGTGCTTCTATACGGCACATTTGTATACAATTACTAAGTATGCCGATTTTTCTAAAAATTACTAAAGATCTCAGTGCTGCTGTAACTGCTGCACAGCAACGTAAGGCCAAGCATAGAAAACTGAAACAAACAAAACCATATTTTATTTTTGCAGAAATCTTCTATAAATGTGTTGTTCGAAATGGAGCGTGTCTCGACATGTTAGACGTGCAACACATGGAACAGGTTTACCAAGAAAGAGAAACACAGACTGGAGAGAAAGCAGAGTTTTATTGAGGAGTCTTTAGAGAAGCATTTTTTCTTTTATTTAAGCCAAAACAAGAGATTTCCAGTAGCTACTATATAATTAATATTTAATCTTTACAAGAAAACATTTCTGCCTTTACTTATACATACTAGTAAAAGTTTAAAGTTTAAAATACAATAAAAAACAACAACAAAATACAGAATTAAACACAATTTTAACAGCAAAATTGATAATATAAATTAAAAGTAAGCAACAACTCCATTTAAAAAACACAAATGCAGTGAACAAGTTTAAAATAATAATAGATTGATACATAAAATCAGGATTCAAAAGCTAGTCTAAAAAATGAGTTTTTAACCTTGACTTAAAAACATTAAGTGACTCTGCTTCTCTGATGTCGGATGGCAATCTATTCCACAGTCTTGGCGTATTATTGCTAAAAGCTCTTTCATCCTCTCTCTTGGTCTTAATCTTTGGAACAAGCAAAAGACCGAAGTCAGCTGACCTTACAGCACGGACAGGTGCATGTGGGCACAGGAGCTCTTTCAGATAGTCAGGAGCCAGACCATGGAGCTCCTTGCAAGTCAGCAGCAAGACCTTAAAATCTATTCTAAAACGTACTGGAAGCCAGTGAAGTGCAGCCAACACTGGAGTTATGGGCTGTCTTTTCTTTGTTCTACTTAGCACCCAGGCAGCTGCATTTTGAACAAGTTGCAAATGGAATAAGACATGATTTGGTAGCCCAGATAACAGAGCATTGCAGTAATCCAGTCTAGATGAAACAAATGCATGAATTAGCTTCTCAGCATCAGGCAATGATAAAAAAAATACCTAATCTTGGCAATGTTACGTAAATGATAGAAGGACACTTTAGTGGTATTGCAGATATGATTCTCAAAACATAACTCAGAATTAATTACAAATCCCAGGTTAATGGCCTTGGAATTTATATTTGAATTATATTTACCTAAATTTGTTTTTATAGAATTACCAACTCCAATTTCTGCTGAGAACCTAACATCAAGACTCCAGTCTTACCTGAATTTAACTGCAAAAAAATGTTGGGACATCCAGCTTTCCACCTTGGACAGACATGCAATTAGTGTGGAGACAACCGATATATATCCCCAGGTTTCACAGATGTATAGTTGTTGAAAATGACTCCCTGGGATCCTTCAAGGAGCTGCTTGATGAGATTCTGGGATCAATAAGCTACTAACAACCAAACGAGCAAGATGGGCCAAATTGCCTCCTTTTGTTTGTCAACTTTCTTATGTTCTTATGCATCTATGATATGATATATGATTTCCAATACTTGAGAGTAGGTGTTAAAACCTCATGCTGATACTGGACTCTCGCCACGATAAGCAGCAACTAAGATGCAGCTTATTTAACTGTAAACTAATGTGATCCATCTTCATTTCCTTCCGTATGATGATGTAGATATCCTTCTGTCTGGTGTTGATGGCTGAAGTGTCATGCTGGCTCCAGGGATCAGCTTATTGCCTCCCTAGCGCATGAGCACACACAACGGCTGCGATGCTGGCTCCAGGGATCAACCACA
>NC_081244.1:4247572-4297572 GCF_902713425.1 Acipenser ruthenus
TCCCCCAGGGGAGATCAGGGTGGATGGTAAGAGGCATCCCAGCTGGTGCAAGAGGACATGCTTTCTATAGTGACCTCTGGGGAGGGGGCCTCCTTCTCCTCTGACATGCAGGTAGGTGGGGAGCTCGAACCCCCTGCTGAGGAAGAACCGGGCTTCGGGGTAGCCTCGGAAGCCAGTGCTCCCCCATTGTCTGAGCTCAGTTTTGGCACTGATGGGATGCGCTGCAGCCTTCCTGCAGGTACCCTGGACACCAGCGGCAGAACCACGCCAGTCCGTGTTCCGGACGCAGGCAATGGCTTACCGCCCTCAAAAGTTCCTGGACTCCATGGAGGAGGTACGCTCCTCCTGGGATCGTCCAGCCTCAGGTCCTAAAACAGGCCGCACTGCTTGACTATCTAGAAGGCGCGGAAAAGCTGGGCCTAGCAGGATTCCTTCCAGTAGACTCCACCATTGCGGCCCTGGTTAAGGCCCCGCCGGCGGGTGGGTTGCCCAGAGACCCGGCGCTTCCGAACCCTCAGTGCAGGGTGACAGAAATGCACCTCAAGCGGGCATATGCAGCAGATGCGCAGGCAACTCGCCTGTCAAATACGGCGAGGGTGCTGACGGCCTATATGGATAGGCTACTGCGCGAGGCCCCGCTCCCTGAGCTGGTGGCCACGGAGCTACGTCTCCTGTCCAGCACACTGCTGCAGATCTCTGGTCTCCAAGAAAAGACGACCACCAATTGCGAGGTCACATCAGTCGCCCTCATGGGTTCGATGGAAAAAGAGAAATGGCTTCCTCAGGATGATAGTTTTAATCCCTCGGTGGGCAGGATCGAGTGCATCATCATCAGCTCTGGTATAGAGAGCTCAGTAAGAACCTACCTAATGGGCAGGCATATCCCATACATAATGTAATGTTGTTGGTGGTCGTCTTCTCTTTCAGGGAACCAGGGTTACAGTAAGTAACCTAACGGTAGGTGTGTTCCAGTGGGGCGTCAGGTTTAAAAAGATCCTGTTTGTTCACCTCAGGACTGCTGCAAAGCCAAGGGCAATGGGCTGAATATCGCACATGCTACCCGGACAAAGATGTAATCCTCTGATCGCAGTGAGAGTGACCCGGGATCCGAATTGAGAAAGTGAAACCGTGACGGTGTGTTAATACACTGAAGATTATTTCTGGGATTTTAGATTCCTTTAAAAGTATAGCAAGGTGATTAATGGGGACCCCCATGCTTTAGGGAGTAGTGTCAACTTAAACCTTCATCTCGATCCCCTGCCTGTCACTCAGCAGCGAATTCACACACCCACACGCTAGCAGCCTGTTACAGTGTACCACAGTAAAAGCGCAGCAAAGTGTAATAAAGAACAGTGAAAGCATGGTAAGCATAAGCATTGTAAAGCACAGAGGGGTATGATAAAGCATATTAAACTCTGTAAGTGCACAGTGCAACCGTGCAAACTAATAAGGGACAAAATATCCCAATTAATGTTTAATTGAGGCTCTCAAAATAAATGCCTATCAATAATAATCATTAACCAACTGTCTTACCGGCACATTCCACGCCAGCATCTTTCTCGTGATCGCAGTCGGGTGTTTTCCCGAACTCTGATTTGGGGCATTGCGCGAGTGATTTTTCATTCCCAGTGCAGTTCACTCTGCTAAGCCAGACTGTCCCGGTCCCTTTCCCAAACCGGGAGCTGCTTTTTTCAACAGATTTAGCAAAGCCGCAGTCCAGAAATCTGCAGACAGCTTTAGCATCGTTCAAGTCCCAGCCGTCCCCACACACAGTGCCCCATTCCCCCCGGTGATAGAGCTCCACTCTCCCTGAACAGCTGTCTCCACTCGCCACACGCAGGTTGGTGCTGCCTGGCAATCAGAACACAGGAACACAAACGTTAAAGAGGTTAATCAGAGACACAGAACACTACAGTGAAAGCGCAGTGAGGAGAGAACGACTCTGACATCATTTTTTAGATTAATTTTCCATTGCAGAAAATTAATCTAATCAAATGAAAATAGGTACATTATTATTATTATTATTATTATTATTATTATTATTATTATTATTATTATTATTATTATTATTATTATTATTATTATGTTATAGAAAATTAAAAGCAGTTTGTTTTTTAAACAATAAAAACTACACATTAATAAAATACAGCTACAGGCAGCATTATATTTTTCAGAATTTATTTTATGGACGGGGTTTAGTTTAAGCAATAGCTGTATTTATCTTGACTGTGATTTAGTTTGGCAGTACAACACTATATTTTTAATGAAATTTCGTAGAAGACCATTATTATTATTATTATTTAGCAGACGCCTTTATCCAAGGCGACTTACAGAGACTAGGCTGTGTGAACTATGCATCAGCTGCAGAGTCACTTACAATTACGTCTGCAGGAGCACAAGGAGGTTAAGTGACTTGCTCAGGGTCACACGATGAGGTCAGTGGCTGAGGTGGGATTTGAACCGGGGACCTGGTGGTTATAAGCCCTTTTCTTTAACCACTGGACCACACAGCCTCCTGACTGACAGGGCATGTCACAACATGGTCCACAGCAGTGGTGTAGTCCTAAATCTTAAAGTACCGGGCCGCCAATTAAAATATATATGTTTCTAAAACACATTATAGGAACTCACGCTTTATTTGTAGATTGAACTTGAGGTAATTTTTTTCCAGGGTTAATGTCGTGTTTGGTGGTTTGGTTATTTTTTGGCTGTTTTTATCATGCATGTTTTTTTTTCTATTCCTTCTGAGGATGTGGTGCTCCCACCGTCGCTCGTTTCAAATCAGCTCTCAAGTTCTCTCTCGCTTTCCATGCTCTTTAAGCCTGATATCTGCTATTAGCTGCTGTGTTGCTGCTATTTCATGTATTATGTATTTTTCACGGTATTTAACGTATAATGCATTTTCACTGTATTGTATTAAGCTTTTTTTTTTTTTTTACTGTAACATGTATGATGCATTTCTCTGTATTTAAAGTATTATGGATTTTCTTGTTGTTACTGCATCTTGTAAAGCGCTTTGTGATGGCGGTCCACTATGAAAGGCGCTATATAAAATAAAAATTGATTGATTGATTGATTGATAGTCTTACCATGTATTAAAGTTTAAAAAGTAACATTTATTTTGGGTTCGTGACCACTGATTTATATACACAATATTTAGAAATTACAAATGCAAATGTAAAAAAATATATATTCATTTAACTTTTCCTCATTATATACTGTGGGAAGAGGGATATGATTTTGGTTACTATCCTAGTATGTGTTGACGGAGATTACACTTACAGTCGCTTCCACATATGCTTCAAGTTCAAGTTCTTAGTTGTTATCTTCTTGTGCCGGGTCTGGGGTTTTGTGTTTAGAAATCGTTGGTAGCTGCATGGAGATCTTTGCCTAGCCATGTTATACAATCTTCAATTTTGACAATACCAGGTTTTTTTTTATTCACTAAAAACGTTTTACTTTGTATGAAAAGATAAGACAGTTAAAATAGTAGATGTGAATTTATTGATAAGAAACGTAAGTTACAAATTACAGGTGGAACTCTATTAAGACAAGCTGTTAAGAAAGACGTGATACTGTATCGCTTATTTCATTTAAAACGTCATAAACTGTGTTCGTTGTTGTTTTGTGGGAAATATCCACACAAATGTATAAGCGTAAAACTGTAGGACCAACAGCACTCTGGAATACAGCCTGCTGTTTTGGGAATAGCATTGAAACTTGTTTTCAGTACTGTATTCAGTTTATAGTTTTACCTTTTTTTAACGTTCTAAAAAAAAACGATTATTTTTTAGGGCAGCGATGTCACTCAGCCCCCCTAAAATAACGTGTATAAAAGTGGTTGGGGTCTGAAAAAAATATGTTGGGAGAAAAAGGAGGAGGACATTTTTACCTTACTTTGGCAGCTTATTTCTCTTACTGTATGACAGGTATTGACTTTTTTCATTCTACATTTCATCTAAGAGTGTTGGGAACTACAAATTAAAAGTGAAATGGTGCTTTTGGCTGATTTACTTTTGCTGTTCCAATACCCTGAATACACATAAACTATCCTTGCTGTACAGAGTCTGGCAGTTCTAGCTCTTCACTGATAAACTTGGCGCGATAAACTACCATTCCTCTCAATATCACGTCCTCCCCCGTCTTTTTCCGGAGCTCTGAATCCAATAAAATTACGAATCACACAAAACGCTCGGACACATCGGAATACTTGGAGGGGATAGTCCCATCATCACATCTGGGGGACTTTTCAAAAACTCCATTAAAGCAACACTTTAAAAAGTCTGATGCCCATTTGCCCATCAGCCATGTGAGATCTACGAGACATGGAAGAGATTGCTGCTGGCACAGTTTCAGAATCATTTTAGGAACACAGCTTCAGCTGCCTGTATAAAGAACTACAGCTAACCATCCCTCACTGAAGCATGCTTACGTGAACTGTACCCACCTACTTCAAGGACTGTGTTCTGCTGACCAAGGAGATTGCCTAGAAGGAGAAAGAAAAAATGAAGAAACTGCGACGAGATAAATACATAAATAAATCAAAACTTAGATATGTGCAATTTGCCAAAACTACCAGTGAAGAGCATTTGGGAAGGGTATAGATAGTATACAGTGGTCCAGTTCTACCAATGGCAGGCTCAGCTCATTGTAGCTGCCCTATACTTGTGATGCCATTGCCCCTTAGTAAAATACTGTACCATCGTAGTGTCACTGGCTGTCTGTCTGCCATTGAAGACCTAGGGCAGTGGTATTCAATTACATTCTCTGGAAGGCCAGATAAGGCAATGTCCAAACCTTGAGGGGCCCACAGGGTGCTCATGATGTGCGTACCAATGGGGGGGATAAATGCAGTGGTGTAGTGGTAAATAAAAAAGGGGGTAAACTCCCCTGTTTGGTGCTCGAGGCCAGGCAGCGGCATGGTAGGAATTTAGGCTGAGGATTGTTTCTCATTTTTTTTTTTTTAATTGGATTTGGAGGACATCAGAGGCAACAATGAAAGCCATTAAAATGCGTTTGTGGCACTCGGTTCCACAGGGACAATGACAACAGTGTTTGAAGAATGATTTTCGTTTTGTAAATGGTACAAACTAAAGAAGAGTCTCCAAGGCAACAGAATGCACATTATAAATGCCAGAACACTGGAAAACCTTAAAAAAATTGTTGAAGCCCTATCCCAAAAAAAGGAATAAAACAATGTTCCTCTGTCCAAATAGTTGTTATTCAGCACTGTAACAGCAGTGCTTAACAGATCTAATAAAACATTTATATATATTTAACATATGATGAATCCCTCAGCAGCATGTACACATTTCTCCAGACAACAGTGTACAACATCGATGTGGGTTGCACCAGAGAAAGCCCAAAAGTAAAGGAGCTGAGAGCTCAACTGTTAAACAATGTATAGGTGCTTCGTATGTAAATCCTTCATATGACACAACCATTCAGTTGATTCGCCACCTTAAACTTTCACATGGGATTTATCCAAGCAAAAAGTTCAGTTTGATTTGTGCCCAGGATGGGTGTTCTTTGCAATTTTGAAGTTTTGCAGGTTTTAGGAAACATCTTAAAAACACTCATGGTGAAGAGCGTATTACGTCAAGAAATGATTTGATTGGGCTTCCGAGTGGCGCATCCAGTAAAGGAGCTCCACGTGGAGTGCAGGATGCGCTCTGTAGTCTGGACATTGCAACTTTGAGTCCAGGCTATTCCTTTGCTGACCAAGGACGGGCGCTTCCACGGGGTGACACTCAATTGGCCGAGCATCGCCCTGGGGGAGGGAGGGTTAGGTCGGCCAGGGTGTCCTTGGCTCACCACGCACCAGCGACCCCTGTAGTCTGGCCGGGCGCCTGCGAGCTTGCCTGTAAGCTGCCCGAGAGCTGCGTTGTCCTCCGACGCTGTAGCTCTTGGGTGGCTGCATGGTGAGTCCGCAGTGTGAAAAAAAGCGGTCGGCTGACGGCACACGCTTCGGAGGACAAAATAATAATTGGCAATGACTAAATTTATAAAAAAATAAAAAATAAAAATAAATGATTTGATTACACAAATGCCAACAGTTCCAGATGTTAGTGGCATTTCATTACAAACAGGCCTCTCTGATGCAACCCAATCAGAATTGTTTGAAGAATCTGATGTATGTCATATGACTAATGAACAAACCCAACACATGTGTGCATCCATTGTTGCTAAATTGCAGGGAAGTGCTGTAGCAACTAACATAATCCTGTCAGTAGTTGAAAACATGGAAGAGTATGTGAATGAACAGATAATTGTGAGGGTCTGGAACCAACTCCCTAGTAATGTTGTTGAAGCTGGCACCCTGGGATCCTTCAAGAAGCTGCTTGATGAGATTCTGGGATCAATAAGCTACTAACAACCAAACGAGCAAGATGGGCTGAATGGCTTCCTCTCGTTTGTAAACTTTCTTATGTTCTTATGTTCTTAACTCCACTCAAGTATAAAGAGTCAAGTTTTGAGTTTAGTCCCCCCCCTTTCCAACCCCAGCAGACCGTCTTTAGAAGAATTTTTTTGAGAATTTACTCAATCCTTTTAGCAACTTTAATACAAATGGAAAAAATACTTCAGTGACAAATGGGGTGTTGTTGAGCCTGTAGAGGTACCTTTAGGTGTAAGATACGACACTAAGAGGAATAGAACCTCTGGAGTTTATGAGCAAGTCCCTTCATATATGTCCTATTACTTAAAACTTTAAACTTCATATTTAAGAATGTATGCAGTTATATCTAGTCTTGCTGTCAAAGTGACATGTATCAGGATTTCTGTTATGGGAGCTACTTCAAAAAACATCCATTGTTTTCAATGAAAAAATGTGCCTTACAAATTCAGGTTTATTACGATGACTTCGAAACTGCTAATCCTTTGGGCTCAAAACAAGGTATTTCATTCTCAGAAATCTCCCCCCCCAAATTGAATTAATCTCTAATGAATATTCATCTTATTTCTTTATTTCACTCTCAAGATGCCAAAAAATATGGCATTGACAGAATACTAGGGCCTTTTCTTGAGGGTGTGAATGTCTTAGAACGTAGTGAAATGGATGTTCCATTTTCTGAGGAGCTTGTTTACAGTACAATTGCACAAGTTACCGCTGACAATTTAGGCATGCACAGCATTCTTGGGTTTATGGAATCTTTTAGTGCCAACTACTTTTGCAGGGTCTGTTTAAATGACAAGGTTTTATCTAAGTCCGTGTTCAGTGAGAATGATGCTCGTCTTACCTTACATAGCAAATTGTTGAATGACCAGCATTACAGCCACCTTGCTCAAAATCCTGAGACAATGTCATGCATTGACATAAAATGCAATAGCATCCTAAACACCTTGGCATATTTCAATGTGTCTTACAATTTTGTGTTTGACATCATGCATGACATCTTGGAGGGAGACAATTCCCTGGAAATTTGGCTGTTTAAATCCAGGCTTAATTTGACCATTGTGGCTGATACCCTGATACCTCACCATTATTTGAGTGATCTCTAGAATGCTATTGTCTCACTGTGGATAAGTGAATATGGTCAAAAGCACTTGAACTGATTTTAAACATGGCTTAAATGCAGAATTGCAAAAATTCAGGACTTAAATGTCCACCACCTCATGTCACATGTGAAGAGCATATATTTGGAGGATTTATGTTGTTACTCGGTGCACCCCAATGATATTTTGTGTAACTTCTATGTTATGTTTCAACATGACATTTTATGCAATTCTGCCACGGTTCATAATAAATGTCTTAAAATTATTCCACTTGTCAGTTTTCTAAATTGTAACTTGAGCACTGTTTTGAACTTACCTTTTAGAAATCATTGACCAACTGGCATAAGGTAACATGAATAAGGTGTTCACTTTGCTGGTGTTAGTTACACTGGAATTGAGTAAAAATTTTACTCCAAACAGTGTTGAAAAACATGCCATTTTGTCACTTTATTGGTGTTGGCTACACTGGTACAGGGTAATATTCAAACTCAAAAGACTGTTCAGAGGCATGCTAATTGTTCACTGTGCTAGTGTTGTTTACATGTTTGACTCTAGCTCGTGTTGGGAAAATGCTGTGTTGCAACTCTGAGCATAGTGCTATTAGCACTGATGTGGTGTTTATGTCCAACACTCAGAGTGTTAGAAAATGAACTCTGAGACGGTGTTAGAATTTCAACACTTTTAAAAGTGTTGATTTAACACTCACTGTGTTAAAGTCGCCTCTTCAAATTTGCAGTGTGCTTTTAAGGGGGATGCACACTGTACGGTCAGTTGAGATGAGATGAGCCAGGGCGGCTTGAGTCGGGCTGTGTGCCCGACTATATATATATATATATATATATATATATATATATATATATATATATATATATATATATATATATATATATATATATAGGATACATGAGTGTTTGTAGACAAAATGTATGTATACAAAATGTAAAATATGTGCTCACACACCCCAAACGATGTTTGTGTTGCATATAAATAACCAAAAGCAGTGGATCCATCCTGTAACGTGTAAGTGCAATACAAGTGGACAGTTTTACAGTATATGGCTAAGTACCTGTTTGTAAATATTTTAAATGTTTTCTGATGAATAAATTTGATTTTTTTTTTTAAATTAACATGTTTATTGTTTTTTTTTTTTTTTTTTTTTTAAGATTTCAGTTTGCATAACTGAATTACTAGCATCACGTTTTTCAATACTACACAGTAGTTGGTTGCAGAACATTGACACAAAAGCGTTTCTAAAAGGACAATAATGTGAACACCACGAGGTCGGTTGGCCACTTTGGCATCTTAAAACACCACATTTTCTTAGCTGACCGTCACAAACTGGACATTCTCAAGAACACCCACCCCATCTAATGAGGGGCCCAACTAGCATCTCTAAACACCGTTGCTTGGAAGAATATAACTAAACAAACACACACACACACACACACACACACACACACACACACACACACACAAGTACTCAAAATAAATCCTGTAGACAGATTTCGACGCCAGATTCCCAAACTAAAAAGCACTTTAATGGTAACACTCAAATGGTTTTCAAATGCTTTGTCATCGGAATCTTTTCCAGTTCAGAAAAGATTTCTGTGTATTTTCTTAGTCCCCTCTAACAATTCCCAGTCACGACATCCACGGCCTTGTACAACCTGAAAACACTGCCTGCAAAGCAAAGATTGTTATCCTAGTTATTTAAGTCGATCAACACAGCTCTTTGCATTGCTTTTCAAATACATATTTCAGTACTACTAAAAGCATGTGTGCATCGCCATCCATATTCCAAACAACCGTCAGGACTAAACGTAGTCTGTCTTAGCCAGCAGCTCTGTGACAGATAAATGACATTCTACGCGCCCTGTGCTAAGAACTCCACAACAATTGTTTATCGCAATTGCATTGGCGACTCTCTTGTGAAACTGGCCGGACAGCCCCGAGATATCAACACAGGATGCAGCGGTTGGAGGCTTTGAAATGCGCTGTTCACTTCTTTAGCTGTCTTGCTTGTCAAAGGGCCAGCCCCTGCATCCTTAGACAGTGCAGCTATACACTATAATGTAACCTAAAACCATCGTTGAAGTTTGAATACCGGCACATCTCTAGTTCACTTTGCCCTTGTGACTCAGTCAGCAATCACCGTTCTGTTTCTCTTAAAAATGCTCCCCCTGTTTGGTTTATGCATCGTGTAAGCGTACTGGTCTGTGAACCAATCTGACACTTGTTTTCTTTATACAGACCCCCGCTATTCTGAGCACTTAATAGACTATCCGGAATAGTTTTTTGTGCAGTTTTCTGTAAATACATAACAGTCCTATGTATGAAAAACTTTCAAACGGGAGTGACATACTGTGTAATGAGAAGTCTTCTATGTCATTATTGAGAGGGGCTAGCTGTAACTGCTGAATTTAAATCAAGGGAAGTAATGTTAAAACTTTACAATGCATTAGCAAGACCTTAACTAAAATATTTTGTTCAGTTCTGGTCACCCCATATAGGACATTGCTGCTCTAGAAAGAGTGCAAAGAAGTACTGAAAAAAGAAACAAGGACCAGGGGTCACAAATTGACATTTCAGCAGAAGCGCCTGGTTTCAGCGTGTTTAAATACGTGGCTAAAGACTGTTTAGTTCAGTTAATAATCCTTCAGTCTGTACTTGTGTTCGTTTACTTCTGCATAAACTTACAGGCTGCTCCAGCATTGCCAATAGACCTAAACCGGTCTTTCTACACGGCTGGGTCAACATACACCGTCTTTTATTAGTGTACATTAAAAAATACAACCACAACTCTATACTTTAGTTTTATTTACCGTTTTAATGTAACAATTGGTTTTCTTAAGATCAAAATTGACTTGAAACTATAAACTTTAAAACTGTTGCTTTAAAACTACACACATGGCCCTGAACCGAGGTAAAACTTCTGTAAAAACACACTGGGGGAACCACCAGCCACACTCACAAGTCTCTTTCAGTTTGTACAGTCACAGACAAGCACTGACATTGAAAAGGTTTGTAGTGTTTTATTTTAAAACGTTTTTTTTCAGTTTAAGTAAATACATTGTAAATCTAACACAGCGGCAGCCGATAGTCAAGGTTCTTTTTTCTATTGGACATTTTGTTGTTTTAAAACTCAAGACAATTGGTACATGCTTGTAAATCCAGCTGTGTAAATTAAATAATGCAGTTATGTTTTTAAAATGTTAACTTAACAATGTATACAGAGTCTCACATAATTTTATTGATTTATTTATGCATTTATTTATTTATGTCTTTGGGTTAAGTATGTACATTTCTTAAACAGGTTGTTCCTTAATTTAAACATTTTGTCTTTTTTCAACAGACACACTTCTCTTTTTAAGACCAGCCTGTGTCGCTTTACTTCTGCATAGGTCTATTTAGATCTGTACAGCACCTGTTCCTTGTTAATTTTAAAACACTTTGTCTTTTTTAAATATACACACTTCTCTATTTAAAGCCACCCCGTGTTGCTTCCTTCTGTATCGGGGCTATATACCTCTGGAAATGTAGCCTCTACACGTGTTAACAATTCACATTTCTCCCTTTTAAACTGTTTTTCATTTTTGAGTAACTGCTTTTACCATTTACTGCAACGATTCGCCATTGGTTCTGAACCGTTTCTTATCTTCTAAACTAAGCGACCAGCAACCCTTAGCACATAACCACCGATGCAGTGCTGAGTCCCTAGGTTCTTATCTTCGAGCGATGCCCTTAGCTGCATGCGGGGCACAGTTTAATGTACAACAGTGTTCTCTTTGCCTAAGACACAGACGAACACAGACACATTTAAGGTTTGTAGAATTTTATATTAAAAATGTTTTTTCTTTAAGCAAATACGCTGTCACAAGTCTAGCATAGTGGCCGATGATAGTCAAGGTTTGTATTATTTTTTATTTTTTTATTGAGCTTTTTAATGTTTTAAACTCATGACAATTTGTTAGTAGCTTATTGATCCCAGAATCTCATCAAGCAGCTTCTTGAAGGATCCCAGGGTGTCAGCTTCAACAACATTACTGGGGAGTTGGTTCCAGATCCTCACAATTCTTTGTGTAAAAAAGTGCCTCCTATTTTCTGTTCTGAATGCCCCTTTATCTAATCTCCATTTCTGACCCCTGGTCCTTGTTTCTTTTTTCAGGTTTTGAATTTTGCCTGCGTGCAATACCTTACACTTTTCTCTATTAAATGTCATTTGCCATGTGTCTGCCCAGTTCTGAATGCTGTCTAGATCATTTTGGATGACATTTGCTGCTGCATCAGTGTTTGCCACTCCTCGTATTTTTGTGTCGTCTGCAAATTTAACAAGTTTGCTTACTATACCAGAATCTAAATCATTAATGTAGATTAGGAAGAGCAGAGGACCTAATACTGATCCCTGTGGTACATCACTGGTTACCTCACTCCATTTTGAGGTTTCTTCTCTAATCAGTACTTTCTGTTTTCTACATGTTAACCACTCCCTAATCCATGTGCATACATTTCTTTGAATCCCTACTGCGTTCAGTTTGAGAATTAATCATTTATGCGGGACTTTGTCAAAAGCTTTCTAGAAATCTAAATAAACCATGTCTTACCTGAAAAAAGAAACAAGGACCAGGGGTCAGAAATGGAGATTAGATAAAAGGGCATTCAGAACAGAAAATAGGAGGACCTTTTTTACACAGAGAATTGTGAGCATCTGGAACCAACTCCCCAGTAATGTTGTTGAAGCTGACACCCTGGGATCCTTCAAGAAGCTGCCTGATGAGATTCTGGAATCAATAAGCTACTAACAACCAAACGAGCAAGATGGGCTGAATGGCCTCCTCTCATTTGTAAACTTTCTTATGTTCTTATGTTCTTATAAGTTGTTAAACAGTTTGTGACCCCCCAAAAAAGTTCAAAATAAATGTTTTACATCAAGCACACACAATATTTCATTTATTCAGTATACAGAGTCAGTTGACAAGCTACCAGCATGCAGAAACAGAACAGGTCTACAAAAAATGGTTACCTAGTTACAGCCCTTCAGTTTTTGGAGTTTACAGCCTGTTACCCTATTACTGTTTTCATTCTAATTTTGAATATTGTCACTGTCCAGTCTATTTTCATTATGTCTCATTTGTCTGTAATAAAGTTTTTCCTATTTAAGTTATATTGTGTCATTTGGTTTTTAATAGAAAACCTGAAATTGTAGATTTGTTTTCAACAGGTGGACCTCCCAATTCATATCGACGAACTGATTAAGAGAGTTACATTTCAGTGGTAAATGTCTTCAAATTAATGGGAAGGTCTTTTATTCAAGCAACCTGGGTATTATGCATTCAAAGAGTAATTTCGATCCTACTTTTTAAATGAAACGACTAGGAAACACTTAAAGTTATTATTTTAATAATATATTCATTTTATCTTCCACAACTGTTTAGCCAACGCTCTATTTTTAAAATCAGCCTCCCAATTCAAACATTTTTATAAGCAGTACATTCTCTCTCTCTCTCTCTCTCTCTGTGTGTGTGTGTGTGTGTGTGTGTGTGTGTGTGTGTGTGTGTGTGTGTGTGTGTGTGTGTGTGTGTGTGTGTGTGTGTGTGTGTGTGTGTGTGTGTGTGTGTGTGTGTGTGTGGCAGGACACACAAAGAGTGTTTGTGCAAGAAACAGAATCTAGTTTTATAAAGTAGCTTCTCTCGTTACATGTTGGGGCATTACAGGGTTAAAATAATAATTGTTTCAGAAATTAGTGTCAGTTATTTTCTTTAACTGGTTTCACAGCCTATTAGGTTTAGTAATGTATTTTAATTCGTTACAATGTTTCAAATTAATTAGTACGCTCTCAGGCAATCCAACCGATACGCTGTTTCAGGTCTGCGGTTAACACCTTTCAAGCACGGAAACAAAGCAAATACATTGTTTCAAGCTTACCCTGCAGAAATCCAATACAGATAGACACGGTATACACACACACACACACACACACACACACACACACACACACTCAGATGTATTGTTCTTGTTCAGTTTGGTGTCTAATTAGCTACCTTTACTTTTAATGTTTGTGTTACTTTGATAGATTTAGTATTTGTATTGCGTGAGAGTTCTGAATGGTTGCACAGTGCAATATAAAGTACTTCCTATGCTTCGGGACACTTCTGAACTGTGGTAGACCATTTGAACAGACTTCTGGATAATAGGTAAAGCTGTTCACTGAGCACCACATGCCGATGGGAGGGTGTGTGGGTCCCCTTCGGCAAGTATTTTCTTTCTTCTGGAGCATTTTAATTAAATGATATAAAAAGTGTTCTAGTTACGGTTCGGGTTATGTAAGCTGGAAGAATATCATTTGGTGATAGTTTTTAAGTTTTGCATTTTGGTCCATGTGAAGTTTATGCCCGGTGTATTCTGAGTAGTAAGTATGGTGATTTGGTTTGCAGTGCTCTCTCTTCGCAGCTGGGTATAGAAAAGTGTGATATCTAACATTTCTTTATCCTCGCCTGTATCCGGCAGGTCTTAGCAAAGCTGTTGCTGTACTTCGGCACAATTGTAACCACAACTCTCCGTCATTCTGAAGAAGTCATCACAACGATCAGCTGAATGTAAATCTACAACATCAATAACAATATTCTGGCAGCAGGGATTGTGGATGATAATAATAATAATAATAATAATAATAATAATAATAATAATAATAATAATAATAAATATTTTTGTAATCGTTGACTGTGTGCCACAGGTCTGCAGTATTCTCCTCAGGCATTGTGACGCAGGCCGATTATGACCCTTTCATTACACAAATAGCACAAGTACACAAGTCTTTTTAAAGTTACGCCATTGTTTAGTTTTCCATTATTTTGGGGATACATTGAAAAGCAAAGTACGATTATTTTCACCAAAATGTTTTTTTTTAAAATTGTAAATGCAAAATGTAAAAATCAGAACGTTTTAATAATAATAATGTATTAAACTTATAGAGCGCCTTTCAAAAGAATCAGAGTGCTGAACAATAATGAAAAATAATTAAAACCATAGTAAATAAGCTTACAGCCCTATGAAAGCCATGAAAAAAATATATAGTTTTAAAAAACCTAAAGACAGCAAACACAACCTTCTATTTTCTTATTTCCTATGTTTTGAAAGTGGTCTGATCTAGATCTTCTGCTATGCTATTTACTGTTTTTAATAATATAACTGTTTGTTATTCATTTTGTTATTTTACTGTTTTGTTTTATTTCTTGGTCAGGATGCATACTGTCTGTAAAGCGCTTTGAAATACTACAGGGGCCGTAACGCCTTCAGTAATGACGTTCCCATTGCTAAGCCAACACACAGAAGACTCTGACCTCTGTTAACACAGCAACATCTTGTTCGATCTATCTCCATGCTTTGTTTTATGAATGTAAATACTGAATGTGTTCTTAAAACGTATTACACGTGTAGAGAGATATAAAATTCTGATAGGTATGATAGATATAAATTTGGTATGACCTAATTGATCTCAGTTTTATATATATATATATATATATATATATATATATATATATATATATATATATATATATATATATATATATATATATATATATATCGTAATTCTGAAATGAACACATTGCATCCATGGGGTTGTTGAGAACAAAACCTAAACGTTTCAGAATTTTAGCTAATGTTAGTCTGATACCAGAACACTTGAAATTGAGTTTATAGGTGCTTCTGTTGCAGAAATATAAATATATATGTTCGAGAAAATGTTGATGCATTTTTGGGTGCCTGTCACTTTAAATCAGTGCTTGCAGCTCACAGAAGCTGAACCAGCTTGTCAACTTACAAAAACTGATATTATTATTAATTTCTTAGCAGATGCCCTTATCTAGGGCAACGTACAATTGTTACAAGATATCACATTATTTTTACATACAATTCCCCATTTATACAGTTGGGTTTTTACTGGAGCAATCTAGGTAAAGTACCTTGCTCAAGGGTACAGCAGCAGTGTCCCCCACCTGGGATTGAACCCACGACCCTCCAGTCAAGAGTCCAGAGCCCTAACCACTACTCCACACTGCTGCCCTGATCTATTTTACCAAAATAAGTACCAAAAAAATAATAATTATAAAGTATTTCTATCATAGGGCCTACCTATACAGTGTGTAATATGTTTTAAGAACACATTCAGTATGTACATTCATAATATGTTTTTAAAAAAATGGTTGTTTGAAAACAATACAGTACTGAAAAGGTAAAAAAAAAAAAAAAAAAAATGTTTGAAACAAATCCATGTGGCGTACCAACACCGATTTGGGACTCTGTGGTAAGGTAGCCGCAAAGCACGGTGGTAGATCAAGAAAAAAAATAACTGGGTAATGTTTCCACAGCCCCGGAGGAGCTGCAGAACGAAGGCTCACACAGCTTAGCTCTCGCAGGGCAGCTCACACAGGGTAAGCGTGCCCAACTCGTAATAGACGTCATCATTGTATGCTACAGCCCGATCACAATAAGGGTCATGAATTTAGGTAGGCCTACTAAAACGAAGTTCTGCATTAATCTATTCTTGAGAGCCTCGGCAAGACGTTAGTGTGTTAACGTTTCCCTTGTGAGACCAGGTTGGCTCTGCATCATAAAATGCCAAACCAAGTGCTTCAATGGGTTCATTTAGCTTCAGATTGAGCTGGCAAAATACATATTTATTTTGTGAAACCCCGGATTTATTTTTTCAAATTTAATTGCTGATGGAGGCACAACAAAATGTATGTTAAGTAAGGAGGGATGGCATATAAAAAGTTTGCGCACCACTGCTCTAGATAACCACACTAACGGAACTTAGCCCAGTCGGTCAATAGAGGCACAGTAGAACCTACAGGAAAGGAGTCATTATTTATAGTTAAATAATAGCAAATTACAAAATAGTATTCACCTGGGTTATGGAATGCACTGATATAAACTAAAGTTATTGATTTGAGGTTTTGAGTGCTGTAAACAGAGAAGGAGATGTTAGCATACTGTGGTCCCAGTCTGCCAGCCTCATCCCATTGTAGCTGCCCTATACTTGTGCTGCTATTGACCCTCAGTGTAATACAGAACCATTGCAGTGCCACTCGAGTGCCAGACATTGACCATTCAAAATCAGAGCCGTCAGTAACATGACAAGCAGATCACAATGATGCCTCTCTCTGAGTAAAGTAGCAATTTTCAAATAAAAGCAAAATACTTACAGAAAAGTAGAGTTAGGATTACTGGCATCATCTTGGTCTCTCAAAGTTGAATTGAAACTGAACAATTTGTGGGTTATTGCATTAGCCTCACTCGATAGAGGAAGGAAGTGGTTATTTTTAAAGTAGTGCATCTGACCAGGCCCACCGAGAGGGCGGGGAGGACGAGGAAATTTACCCGGGGCCCAACGCCTTGAAGGGGGGCCCGGATGAAGGGACAACTTTTTTTTTAATATATATAAAATATTTTAAAACAACTAGCCCTGCACAAGACCCTTTGCGTTCCCACCACAATATTAAAAAGAAACACTCCCGTCCTGCACACCGAGCCGATGTGCTTCTGTGGTGTAATGATTGTGTATCCAGGCTCTGTCAAACACTTCCTTTCACACAATGATTTGAACTTTCGCATTTCATATTTTACTACACCAACAAGCTGAAAAAAGGCAGAGCAATTTTATGTATTTTTTTAAAGACTTTTAAAAACTTTAAAAGAACCCTAAAGTTGCACAATATATACCACAGTATGAATTATTCTATTATTTAAGATCTATAATTTGCTCAAAACAATGTGGTGCGGCAGTTTGTTAGAAAAATTGTATGGTTTAAAATAAAGTACTTTCTTCAGCTGGTGGTAAACACAATTAGAGAATGATCGGTTATATCGCTTAAAATACAAATATATTTACCAATACAGGCTATTAGTTAAGAGCAGAGATGAGATTTTTGGCATGGGATAAATAAAATAGTGTATAACAACACCATATAGAAACCTGCATAGAAGAGAAATAGATTGCAATATATTTCAAACATTTTGCAATGTATTGTGTTACTTTTCCAAAATATGTTATATAGTGCCATATATTCCAATATATAGTCCGGGCAGGGGGTTCTGTTTGTAATTTTAAGACTCACCTCTTCAAAGAGCACCTGTAGAACTCCTCTGTTTGTATCCTGGGACACTATCACCCTTCATGTAAATGTGCTTTATTTTGCTCTTATCAGCCCCCTATTTTACTGCATTTAATCCTGTACTTCAGAATACTGTAATCTGCCAAGTTTTTAACCTGTAGTACTTTGTATTTAATCACATCCTGATGTAACTATCACTATTTAATCATATCCTGATGTAACTATCACTATTACCTGCTGTATTATTGAATTGTGGTTTGTCAAACTTGTACTTTGCTTGAACAAAAGTTATTGTATTTCTTGCTCTTATTGTATTACTTGTATTGTAACGCTTGAAATGTTTTTGCTTACGATTGTAAGTCGCCCTGGATAAGGGCGTCTGCTAAGAAATAAATAATAATAATAATAATAATATTTAAATATAGATGGTCAGAAATCGTATTCTGCGAAGGAGTAAATTACTACAATAACAAAAGAACTTTGCACACTGGAGCTTTGAACTCATACCCAAATGGCAATGGTAACCCTGCACACTGAACACGCAGGTTATTTCCTGTTAACCTTTTGATCAGCTTAGTGCCTTTCCTATAGCTTTCAAGAACATTATATCATCACCCGAATAGATGACTCCCCTATACTACTGCTTACCACTAACAGAGAGTTAAATTAACATATTGGTAATATTCTTCTGAGGAGTCATTTACTCACCACCATCCATGTTTTTGTCGTGTTTAACTGTAACTCCCCTTTGAAAATGATCCTGAGCACTGTTTAATGTGTTTTGGTTTCTGAATTAAAACAGATAAACTGTTAATTGTGAAATTAATTCATAACAGACGGGCAGCAGTGTGGAGCAGTGGTCAGGGCTCTGGACTCTTGACCGGAGGGTTGTTGGGTCAATCCCAGGTGGGGGACACTGCTGCTGTACCCTTGAGAAGCCGCTAACACGCAACCTTGTAGCAACAGCGTAACTCAATTTAAACATTAACACAATTACATTGGATAGTATGTCCTCAAGCATAAAATGAAAATATTGCAGCGTGCAAGGGGGAAAGCGACAGCAGCAGCAGGGCTAGTAGGTGATGTAATCACACACAAAGACATAAGCGTGATATACATAAGAAAGTTTACAAACGAGAGGAGGCCCCATTTGGCCCATCTTGCTGGTTTGGTTGTTGGTAGCTTATTGATCCCAGAATCTCATCAAGCAGCTTCTTGAAGGATCCCAGGGTGTCAGCTTCAACAACATTACTGGGGAGTTGGTTCCAGATCCTCACAATTCTCTGTGTAAAAAAGTGCCTCTTATTTTCTGTTCTGAATGCCCCTTTATCTAATCTCCATTTGCTGCAACAGTGTTTTGCTATTTATGTGTTGTCTGCAAATTAAACAAGTTTGCTTACTATACCAGATTCTAAATCATTAATGTAGATTAGGAATAGCAGAGAACCTAACACTGATCCCTGTGGTACACCACTGGTTACCTCACTCCATTCTGAGGTTTCTCCTCTAATCAATACTTTCTGTTTTCTACATGTTAACCACTCCCTAATCCATGTGCATGCATTTCCTTGAATCCCTACTGCGTTCAGTTTGAGAATTAATCTTTTATGCAGGACTTTGTCAAAAGCTTTCTGGAAATCTAAATAAACCATGTCGTATGTTTTGCAATTATCCATTGTTGATGTTGCATCCTGAAAAAAATCAAGCAGGTTAGTTAGACACGATCTCCCTTTCCTAAAACCATGCTGACTGTCTCCCAGGATACTGTTACCATATAGGTAATTTTCCATTTTGGATCTTATTATAGTTTCCATAAGTTTACAGATAATAGAAGTCAGGCTTATTGGTCTGTAGTTACCTGGTTCAGTTTTGTCTCCCTTTTTGTGGATCAGTATTATGTCTGCTATTTTCCAGTCTGTTGGCACAACCTCTGTGTCAAGAGACTGTTCCATGATCTTGGTTAGCGGTTTGTAAATATTATTATTATTATTATTATTATTATTTATTTCTTAGCAGACGCCCTTATCCAGGACGACTTACAATTGTTACAAGATATCACATTATTTTTACATACAATTACCCATTTATACAGTTGGGTTTTTACTGGTGCAATCTAGGTAAAGTACCTTGCTCAAGGGTACAACAGCAGTGTCCTCGACCGGGGATTGAACCCACGACCCTCCAGTCAAGAGTCCAGAGCCCTAACCACTACGCCACACTGCTGCTGGATTTGTTTATTTTAAGAGCTTCTAGTCCCTTTAACACTTCTGCCTCTGTTATGCTAAAGTTATTTAAAACTGGATAGGAACAGGTCATGTTGTCCGTATCCTCCTTTGTAAAAACTTGTGAAAAGTAATCATTTAATATATTTGCTATTTTTTTTTCTTCGTCTATGATTTTGCCATTTGTGTCTCTTAGACATTTAACCTCCTCTTTGAATGTTCTCTTGCTGTTATAATATTGGAAAAACATTTTGGAATTGGTTTTAGCCCCCTTAGCTATGTTCATTTCAATCTCTCTCTTGGCCTTTCTAACTTCCTTTTGGACTTGTGTTTGCAGTTCCAAGTACTCTTTCTGTGTACTTTGTTTTTGGTCCATTTTAAACGCTCTGTAAAGTGTCTTTTTTCACTGAATATTTTTTTTTAATTGATCTATTAAACCATTTTGGCCATTTTGTTTTAGATTTAGATTTGTCTACTTTTGGGACGTAATTGTCTTGCGTCTCTAGTACTACATTTTTAAAAAACAGCCATCCCTTTTCTGTGGATGTTTTCTCTATTTTACTCCAATCTACTTCTGTTAGTCTCTGTTTCATACCTTCATAATTTGCTTTTCAAAATTGTAAACCTTAGCTTTAGTCATTACTTTGTGGGTTTTAAAAATCACTTCAAATGATACCATGTTGTGGTCTGAGTTTGCCAATGGCTCTCTGACCTCTGTTTTAGTTAGTCTGTCTTCATTATTTAAAAAGACTAAATCAAGGCATGCCTCTCCTCTAGTCGGTGCCTTGACAAATTGCATTAGGAAGCAGTCATTTGTCATTTCCACCATTTCAATTTCTCCCATCGTGCTCCCCACCGGGTTTTCCCATTTTATATGGGGGAAGTTGAAATCCCCCATTAATATGGCTTCTCCTTTGCTGCACGCATTTCTAATGTCATTGTATAACAGATTATTTTGCTCGGCATCTGAATTTGGTGGTGTAACAGGGGGAGATCTGTGCTGACTATCTGGCACATGCGTGGTACTGCAGGTAGAGGGCAGCAGTCTCGTAGGATCCGCCTGTCAGTCATGGCGATGACACGGAGAGGTGGGGAAGAGGGTGTGTGGGCTTTCCCTCTCTCTGAGTGGCTGAGAGGTGGGCCTTGGGAGACTGCTCAGCCCATAAGAACAGCGCTTGGTTGTGCATTCAGGTGGCCATGTTGGGGAATATACAGTGACACTGACAGAAGACACCAGTGTAAAACAAGGACCAGGCAAGTCCGGCTGAGGGAGACAGCCTGTCTTAAAATAATTTAAAAAGTAAAATAAATAATTACGTACTTGAGTGGATGTGTGTAGGTATACCGGGAACTGTGGCCACCCCAGTGTATAGAAATAGCTGAGCGTAGGACGGAGGCCCGTTCTAACCCGCTTAGCGGCAGTGGGGGCACTGCATAAGCAGCACTTTTATTTTGTAGTTTTATTACTGTGTTTTATTTTCCCTTTTTCTTTCGCCTTCTGTTTTCATTATTATTTTGAGCACCTGTGAGTGCGCCAGTGTTTTTACTGTTTACCAGTATTGGTATTCCTGTGGTCCTGTGTACTGTCGTCGGTACTCAGACCACGGACAACAGTGCCCTCTGCGGGCTAAAAGACAAAACAGCACAAACAATAAAACTGGGCACCAGTGCGGTGTTTTCAATTAAACCTTCTGTCTCCTGTGTGTGTCAGTGAATTGCCCACCACCCTTCCACAGGAAGTCTATAGCATGCTCCTATTATTATGCCCTTTGAATTTTTGTCAATTATTCTGACCCATATTGGTTCGCTGTTGTTTTCTTCATCCACCTGGGCTTCAAGACTATTTCTTATGTATAGCGCTACCCCTCTGCCTCTTCTGTCCTGCCTGTCTTTCCTATACAGTGTATACCCACTAATATTATATTCGTTTCCATCACTCTCAGACAACCAAGTTTCTGTATTATTATTTGTTTATTTAGCAGATGCCTTTATCCAAGGCGACTTACAGAGACTAGGGTGTGTGAACTATGCATCAGCTGCAGAGTCACTTACAATTACGTCTTACCCAAAAGACAGAGAACAAGGAGGTTAAGTGACTTGCTCAGGGTCACACAATGAGTCAGTGGCTGAGGTGGGATTTGAACCGGGGACCTCCTGGTTACAAGCCCTTTTCTTTAACCACTGGACCACACAGCCTACTGTAATACCTATCACATCGTAGTTACTTGTTAGTGCAGTAACTTCAAGTTCTAACATTGTTCCTGAGACTTCTAGCATTTAGATAAATACATTTAATAGTTGTCTTACCTGAGTTGTTGCCCTTGTTTTGATGTGGTCTCCTGTCTGTTTTTTTGTTTTCTCCCCCCTTCCTTGAACATGAAGTTTTAACATCTTCTCTCATGTAATGGAAATCATTATGGCCATAATTCCTTTTTTTATCCAATTTGTTCCAAGAAAAATTCCATGTTCCCTACATGTTGCAGTTTCATTGTGCACTGTCAGATTTGAGCTGGCCATGCTAAAATATTCTTTACAAACAATAAATATTTTTTCTAAAAAGTTTCTCTCGTTTTCTGTGGTTTGTTATCTGTATTGAACAGGGTGAGTGTCAGGCTATTTCACTTTCTTATGGAAGCCTAGTGTGTGCACATTCATTTCATGTATGACGTGTACCAGTAACTTTTATAGTTAAAAACAGGCGTAAATAGCTCAGACCCTAAGGGTTTTTAATTTAAAGTTTTACTGTTCCAGCAATCTGGGTTTTAAGAACTATGTCCAAGTTGGTCTGAAATTCCACAGTTATAAACGAATGGATTATTCTTGTTTAGAATCATTTTTAAATACGATTTTCTGTTTGTCACCACATCCCTGTACCCTCAAAATAATTACTTAATCACACTGCCCCCTAGTGGATGTACGAAAAACAAAAATTTTCTAAAATGCTGAAATACACAAAAGGGTGTGAAAAGGATGCTGAAATATATAGGAATAAATACTGGAACACAAACATTTATTTTGGAAAAGGAATAAAATACATTACAACATGTCTGAAACGTCGAATGATACCTGCTAAACAATGTAATATTATTGAATTATATAATGCTTTTGAGTTTTCCATATACTTAGTGAAAAAACTGACAAATTGAAAAACGTGACATTTCAAAATCTAACATGAAATACTATACTGCTACTATTTCCGGTAGACTTTTGTGAAATTATTTTATTATTATTATTATTTATTTTCTTAGCAGACGCCCTTATCCAGGGCAACTTACAATTGTTACAAGATATCACATTATTTTTACATACAATTACCCATTTATACAGTTGGGTTTTTACTGGATCAATCTAGGTAAAGTCAGCAACAGCAGTGCCACCCACCAGGGATTGAACCCACAACCCTCCGGTCAAGAGTCCAGAGCCCTAACCGCTACTCCACACTGCTGCCCTTTTTGTAGTTTAATTGATTACATGATGTTAAATAAAATCTCTATGTTCAAATTATTATTTTTTAAATTAGGTCTCAATCCTAAAATTCTAGGTGATGCAAAACGTTTGGCCACAGCTGTACAATAGGGTTTGTTACAACATGCCTTGTTGACAAGCCAGTTTGTTTACACCCTCCTTGAAGGTAGAATACATAGGGTGGACAAAATCAAATAGCACACTCACTTATTTTACTTTTTTTTTTATCACATCCTTGAAACTTATCTTTAAAATGTTTGAGCTCAACAGGGTTCATAGTAGTAAGTAGATCATATGAAAGAGTCTCACCTTCAACTCTTAGTAGCTGCAATTAACTCAACTAGCCCATTAGAATTATAAGGTGAAACTAGAAAACATTTAGTTAAGCAGACAATCTCTTGCTCAGTGTTATGGAGGCTAAACTAGAAGAAAATGAGTCACACAGACAAGTGTTGGTTAACATCTTCCATCAGTACTATAGAAACTAGAAGAAACAAACTTTTTGTACTTAAAGATACCCATCTAAGTTAACTCTGTCTTATTCTCGCTTAGTTTTTCTCCTTTTACAGACCATGCAGCACAGAAACCTGAATACTCCAATGCCTGTGATTATGAAGACTAGAAGAGCAGCCAGCAGGACAGCGATGACATCCAGGCTGTGGTAGGAGTACCAGGGCATCTTGTAGGCCTCAGTGCGCAGGTGAGCGGCGCCCCTGTTCCTCATGACGTACTCGATCCAGAAGAGGGCGCTCTGCATGGGCTCCATGGGCCGGTCGTGGTGGAGAGTGGAGAGCTTCTTCATGTTCCTCCGATAGGACGGCTTTTCAAGAACCTGCTTCAGGGCCTGGAGATAGTCTGCACTGCTCATGGTAGCAAAATCCAGCACCTTGGCTGCCCCTCTCACCTCTAACCTGAGCAGGTTGTCAAACTGGTCGAACAGCAGCGGCAGACCCACGACCGGAACTCCGTGGTAGATGGCTTCGTAAACTCCGTTGGTGCCACCGTGCGCCACGAAGGCTCTGGTCTTGGGGTGTCCCAGCAGATCATTTTGGGGGAGCCACTCGACCAGCAGGGTGTTGTTGCCCAGGTTTTGAGGCCTCTCCCCAATATACCTCCAGATGATTTTCTGGGGCAGCTGTGCGAAAGCCGAGGCTATCTTAGCAGTCACTTCTCTGGGGAGGCTTTGAACCAGAGTCCCCAAAGACATGACAATGACGCCGTGCTCCCCGGAGCTCTCCATGAACTTCTCTAGCTCGGGGGCAAGGGGCTTGGCAGGCTGGCACTGGAACCCTCCCATGTAGACAACGTTGGGCATGGTGGGGCGGGGGAACTCAAAGACAAAGTCCACCCTCATTAGCCAAATATCAGCTGACTGGAGGAGAGTTCTGATGTCTGTGCCAGAGTCGCAGTAGCGGGCGCACAGGTCATCATACTGTGCGCTTATTATGAATCTTTCAGAGTAGAGGCTTAACCCATAGATTATCACGTTCAGGAGCCTTTGGGTGAAAGTCATCCTGTCTGAGAATCTGGTCCCAGTCATTGGGATGTAGGAGAGAGGGGACGGCGCAATGGCAAAGTGACCTTCTCCACTGGTAGTCCAGCGCACGTTCAGCACCACGGGCAGCTTCAGGCGGTGAGCCATAACAAGTCCCTCAGCTATGGTGGGGTCAGTCAGGACCACATCAAATCCCTGCAGCCTCTTTATTATCTGGGGGTCTTCCAAGATGGTCACCAGTGTCTGGGAAGCCATCCTGTGGATTTTGGTGAGTAAGACGCTGACTTCTCTCTGTAGAGCGAGGAATGCCAGCAGAGATCCGTCTCTCATCTGGATATCCAGTGTGCGGTTCAGGAACTGTGTGAAAAAGTCCTGCCCCACAGGGCTGGCGTCAGGGGCGGGGATGGTGAGGGAGTTGTAATGGGTGGCCTGCTCCTTGATGTACCAGCTGTTGCTGGAGCGCAGCACTGTGATCTCGTGGCCCTTGGAGTGCAGCTCTCGAAGCAGGATGTTCATGTTGACCCAGTGGCTGCCATCCACAGGGAACACCAGGATCCTTCCCCCCTGGCAGCTGGGAAGAGCCAGGAGGGGCAAGAGGAGAAGGGCAGAGTACCACTGGCAACAGTCCATCATGGAGTCTGTAACACTGCGGAGGAAACATGTTAAAACACTGAATACCGGCCCTCAAGGGAGAAGATGTTTCACTCATCACATCCTGGTGGCTGTAAAACAGTTGAAAGCTCCCCTCTCAGAATCAGACTGAACTTCCAAGTGCGTCTGGAACACCACCCAGTTGTTCCATGCTTTTCCCATGCATTTACCACGTTTTGACTTGTTTCTTTTTAATATGCCTGTTTTTTTAATACCTTACCTCTCCGGTCTTCACAATGCTTCCCTATGCTTTACCATGCTTGCACTGTGCTTTACTACACTCTGCTGTGTCTTTACTATGGGACACTTTTTAAAGAGCATTAAAGTCCCGCTGCCCTGGGATGTAAAAAATACAACATTAAGCAATAAGAAAATATCCACGAGTTTTGCTGGGGCAGCAGTGTGGAGTAGTGGTTTGGGCTCTGGACTCTTGACCGGAGGGTCGTGGGTTCAATCCCAGGTGGGGGACACTGCTGCTGTACCCTTGAGCAAGGTACTTTACCTAGATTGCTCCAGTAAAAACCCAACTGTATAAATGGGGAATTGTATGTCAAAATATTGTGATATCTTGTAACAATTGTAAGTAGCCCTGGATAATAATAAAAGTCTCCCAGATGTAACACAATGTTATTTTAACGTATTTTTATTTGCACGTTCACAATATGGTTTGTCATTTAGTACCACTTAGATTATTATGATTTAGTATGAGTGTTGGTTTTGTTTATTCACCATTGAATTATTGTTTGATCACGGCATGCAGTGTGTGTGAATATTTAATTCGTTTTGTCCTACCTGCTAATCATGACCTGTTCATACATCAGCCTTTCTGTGTAGAATTGCTGAGAAACATTTTTAAATAGGCTTACATTTTAAATAGAATGGTACTGTGACAACAATAAATGGTTTCATTTTAAACAAACCTTTGGATGTGGTGAACTGCTTGCTGGATCCATCTGCTCTTCCATACTCTTGTGTGTGGAACGACTTTATTCTGATTAAATTAATTAAAACATTCTAGGGGATCTCTCACATGTGTATAAACTAAAAAGTGGTGTACTTGGGACTACAATTATTACCTGGCGTTAACTGTAAAAGTAGTGATGAAATAAGTCAATTAATACAATAGGTATAGTGTGTGTATTATGTTTTGTTACACATAGTATAAGCATAGCAAATTTAATAAAGCACTGTGCAAGCATGGTAAAGCATAGGGAAGCTTTGTAAAGCACAGAGAGGTGTGGTAAAGCATAGGGAAGCATTGTAAAGCACAGAGAGGTCTGGTAAAGCATAGGGAAGCATTGTAAAGCACAGAGAGGTCTGGTAAAGCATAGGGAAGCATTGTAAAGCACAGAGAGGTCCGGTAAAGCATAGGGAAGCTTTGTAAAGCACAGAGAGATCTGGTAAAGCATAGGGAAGCATTGTAAAGCACAGAGAGGTCTGGTAAAGCATAGGGAAGCATTGTAAAGCACAGAGAGGTCTGTTAAAGCATAGGGAAGCTTTGTAAAGCACAGAGAGGTGTGGTAAAGCATAGGGAAGCATTGTGAAGCACAGTGAGACATGGTAAAGTATATAGCTGATGTAGTTTAGACATATTCTGTTGATTTCCTAACCTTTTAAAAAGTCCCCAGGATGTCTGAAACAGTAAATGATACACAAAGTCAATCTGAACTAGAAGAATAGATAAGTTAAGATGACTGACCAGCGTCTCTGAGATAAATGGCATAAGAAAAAGATCAAACACATTTTGCAAATGCAGAATGTATACATTATTTCTTTAATAGCTCAATGATGTAACGTGCACACTACAGGCTACACTGCTATACTATGTAGCCATGTTTAGATTCCCTGCTTTGCGGTGGATAGACACTGTCTGGCCACTATATTAGGAATGGTACCAGCTCTCAGACATGGACTCTGCAAGGTTCTGGAAGGTATCTCCAGGGATGTTAATCCAATCGGCCATTAATACTGTAGACATGATAAGCCTTTTCTCTCTGTCAAGCAATAACTGCTTCTAGCCACAGCTGTCTCTCATGGCTTCCCCTTTCCCTTTGCCATTGCTGATCCACTCCAATGACTCCTGGAGCAGCTGAACCAACACGACTGTCCTTGATACTGTGGAACCTGCTCCCACTATAATGCCTCTTTAAAATGCTGGTAGATATCTCTCTAGTCCTGGTAGACTGTTTGCAGTCTTGCAGCTCCCACAGCTGTATAGTGCTGCAGGGGTCACATGTTACATAAGAACATAAGAAAGTTCACAAACGAGAGGAGGCCATTCGGCCCATCTTGCTCGTTTGGTTGTTAGTAGCTTATTGATCCCAGAATCTCATCAAGCAGCTTCTTGAAGGATCCCAGGGTGTCAGCTTCAACAACATTACTGGGGAGTTGGTTCCAGATTCCCACGATGATCAGCCTGTAATCTCTAATCTCTAATTCAGGGTGATGTCAAATCCAAATCGGAGAGACAGGTCTTAATGAAATGACGGGGCAGTGTAAGTATGATTCTTATGGAGCAGAAAGAGTATTTCTTGTTTTGTTTATATGGCAGGGAATTAGAGTTTTACCTCAAGCCTTCCCCCCTCCAGACATGTATTCTAACCCTGACACTGAGAATCTGAAATGTGCAATTTTAGCTGACATCATTGTGAGCACAATGCGCATGACACTATGTGTTTAACCTTCAGTAGCCTCACACCATTAACTCAAAACACAAAGGTACACAGTACAGCTATGCCTATGCATGAAATGACTGGGAAAAGCCTTTATCATTATTATTATTATTATTATTATTATTTATTTCTTAGCAGACGCCCTTATCCAGGGCGACTTACAATTGTTACAAGATATCACATTATTTTTACATACAATTACCCATTTATACAGTTGGGTTTTTACTGGAGCAATCTAGGTAAAGTACCTTGCTCAAGGGTACAGCAGCAGTGTCCCCACCGGGGATTGAACCCATGACCCTCCAGTCAAGAGTCCAGAGCCCTCACCACTACTCCACACTGCTATCATGGTGCTTGGAATGAAGCCAACTGGTTCACAGGGCAGATGATTATTTTTTTTTTAATTTTTACATAGTTAATCTTGCCAATGTCAGCTATCAATTATACAAAACTACCACAGTAAACTTAATAATTTTACAGTAGTGATGTGATTTTCCCATGGGTATACCATAGTTTGTTTTTTTACCTGTAATATGCTTTGCCATACCTCTCTGGCCTTTACAGTGCTTACCTATGATTTACAATGCTTTCACTGTGCTTTATTACCTTTTAATGTGCTTTTACTTTAGGAAACTTTTATAAGGGTTAGTTTACCATGGTTTGGTTTTTAATATGCTTTACCACACCTCTCTGTGCTTTACAATGCTTCCCTATGCTTTACCACACCTCTCTGTGCTTTACAATGTTCCCCTATGCTTTACCAGACCTCTCTGTGCTTTACAATGCTTCCCTATGCTTTAACAGACCTCTCTGTGCTTTACAATGCTTCCCTATGCTTTACCAGACCTCTCTGTGCTTTACAATGCTTCCCTATGCTTTACCAGACCTCTCTGTGCTTTACAATGCTTCCCTATGCTTTACCAGACCTCTCTGTGCTTTACAATGCTTCCCTATGCTTTACCAGACCTCTCTGTGCTTTACAATGCTTCCCTATGCTTTACCAGACCTCTCTGTGCTTTACAATGCTTCCCTATGCTTTACCAGACCTCTCTGTGCTTTACAATGCTTCCCTATGCTTTAACAGACCTCTCTGTGCTTTACAATGTTTCCCTATGCTTTACAATACCTCTCAGTGATTCATAATGCTTAACTATGCTTTACCACACCTCTCTATGCTTAATCTTGCTTTCACTGAGCTTTATTACACTTTACTATGGGAAACTGTAAGGACCAATAATCTGAATCCAGCTGAACCCAACTCTCTGTGAAATCTATATCGGTCTCCTCTTACAACCTTTGATTCAGCAATTTGATTAGTTTAATTGTCCCTCGTGTTTTTACTGCTGTTGGGCGTAACTCATTCCAATATGCAGCTGCTCATTACAATCAAGGCTTAAACTCCCTGGTTTTATCTCAGAGGGTGCTTTCTTTTCTATACTTGAAGCTTTGTTCCCTGTTTCATGTGCTTGTCAGAGCAGACACTGATTTTATATTTTACTGATTTCATATTGTTGTAATGTCTCTGTCTATGTATTGTTGTCTGTTGTATTTATGTTGCCTCTTGGCCAGGTTTGCATTTTAAACGAGAACTTGTTCTCAATGTCTTTACCTGGTAAATAAAGGTTTGAATTGAATTGAATTGAAAATGCAGCAGCTGTATAAAAACCAAACAGCAGTATCACAATGCTATGAAGAGCGTGCAAGGCTGCTCCAACCTCAGCCTGGGTTTTTGCATACAGGAACCCAACACTACAGTGTCTGTATGAGAGACTCTCATCACGATCAGTTAAATCGATAAAGTAAGCAATATCTTGAGAACAGCAGCAGCACTGCACCTTTGTAACAAGTTAGAATAAAAGCTTACCTCGTCTCTGCAGCTCGATCCCAGCGGTGCCGTTGTCTCTCTGGTAAAGCCAGTTGTTTTATCTCAGCTCAAACTTTGTACAAGGTTGTAAAATCGTCAGGTTGTAGATACAACTAAAACAGATTAGCAATGCGATCTGCTGAACACAGCATTATATTACAGTGGATCCTGTTCCTTTTCCCCAGAGCAGCCTCTTGCACACTGAGATTATCAGCTTGTGCAATTTCCACTCTGGTGACCCTCATTGAAATGTACACAAAGCATACTCGCATTGTGTGTTCAGCACAGGAATGCACACTTTTCTGTATGCTTTTTTTTTTTTTTTTTTGCAAGTGTTGGGTGACCACCTTTAATCAAGTTGAGAGTGTATTTCACATGCACCCTTTGCTGTGCCAGGTCAATAATGACCCGAGGTCAGAGGTCAAGCGCATTATTTGAACGCGGGAGTTTTGTTATTACCGATGAACACGCCACAGCAATGCCATTATCACTATTATACTACAGTGTTTTAAAGTGTTTTTGTATCTCTATGGGTCTGAAATAATCATTGTAGTCACTCAGAGAGTTCCTGCTCCCTGTGGAATCCCCAGTGAAGCCATGTGTGCAGTATGTGTAAGACACTGGATAGTATCAGAATGTGTCGATACGGCACTAGGATCTATACTGTGTTAATTGTGTACCAAGTAGGCTGGGGTAAATAACAGAAAAGGCACTAAAATCATTTGCATATAGTTTCAATTTAAAATAATATTTTATTCTTTTCGCAGTGTAATGTGTGCACAATGCAGCAGCATGATTTCTGTAACACAAAAGATAGGCCTACTGTACAGATTTATATTGTTACATAATGTAATGTGTACAGAGAACGCATTCATTTTATTTCAACGCAGTGATGTATACATTTAGATTAAATTGAGCACTTTAAATGTATGTGTGTGCCATTTATTTTTTAAACTGAATGGCTCGTTATTTAGGACAGCCTGCCTGTTTACCGAGGGACTGCATTGCTTTTAAATTGCACTTTGGATTTACAAAGAATAATTATTACAATTGTTTTTGTTAACAATTTCCCCTTTGTTGTAATATAACAAAACGTTAGGTAACTTACCTTAACCCTGGTTCCTTGAAAGAGAAGACAACCACCAACATGACTTTGGGGACATGCCTGTCATAGCCTGCCATTTTATGTCAGAGCTGCCAATAGGCCCATCCGTGGGGTGACGTCCTTGGTCCCGCCTACCGAGGGATTAAACAGTCAACCTGCGGAGACCGAACCCGTGAGGGCGACCGATGCAACCTCGCTGGTTGGTGGTTGTCTTCTCTTTCAGGGAACCAGGGTTATGGTAAGTAACCTAACGTTCCCTTTCAATTCGAAGACGACCAACAACATTACTTTTGGGAAAGTATACCAGCGCCATCGCGAGGGAGAAGGAACGGTAGCAGATAAGGAACGCATCAGAACCACATAACCCAAGGGCTAGCGGTGAGAGCGTGCAACCTCAAGGACCCTCGTGCCTAATGAAGGCAGGGAAAGATCTACCACATTAAGGTGGTAGAACCTGGAGAATGTATGAGGGGAGCCCAGCTAACCTCTGCTATTCCTAATCTACATTAATGATTTAGATTCTGGTATAGTAAGCAAACTTGTTAAATTTGCAGATGACACAAAAATAGAAGGAGTGGCAAACACTGATGCAGCAGCAAAGGTCATTCAAAATGATCTAGACAGCATTCAGAACTGGGCAGACACATGGCAAATGACATTTAATAGAGAAAAGTGTAAGGTACTGCATGCAGGCAATAAAAACGTGCATTATAAATACCATATGGGAGACACTGAAATTGAAGGAGGAATCTATGAAAAAGATCTAGAAGCTTATGGTAACTCAGAAATGTCTTCATCTAGACAATGTGGGGAAGCTATAAAAAAAGGCCAACAAAATGCTCAGATATATAGCAAAACGTGTTGAACTTAAATCAAGGGAAGTAATGTTAAAACTTTAGAATGCATTAGTAAGACCTCATCTAGAATACTGTTTTCAGTTCTGGTCACCTCGTTACCAAAAGGATATTGCTGCTCTAGAAAGAGTGCAAAGAAGAGCGACTAGAATTATTCCTGGTTTAAAAGGCATGTCATATGCAGACAGGCTAGAAGAATTGAATCTATTCAGTCTTGAACAAAGAAGACTACGCGACGATCTGATTCAAGCATTCAAATTTCTAAAAGGTATTGACAATGTCGACCCAGGGGACTTTTTCGACCTGAAAAAAGAAACAAGGACCAGGTGCCACAAATGGAGATTAGATAAGGGGTATTCAAAACAGAAAGTAGGAGGCACTTTTTACACAGAGAATTGTGGGAGTCTGGAACCAACTCCCCAGTAATGTTGTTGAAGCCGACACCCTGGGATCCTTCAAGAAGCTTTCACAGACCTGGATTTCTTTTCATCTCAGACTTCTTTACCCAGAGTTTCCAAGATTAGTGCTGCTCGGTGTCTGTGTTTAGTAGCAGTTCCTGAATGCAATCGTTTCTAATGGTTTATATTAACTTAATCCGTGGTGTGCAGGGTGTCTCTAGAAGAGAAACAATTTCAGTTTGAGCAAACAGAACCCAAACACCATGAGCTCACACATCTCTCATAGCATTAATGAGACACTCAACACACCTCAGATTCACTGACCCCTTCTTCTCCTCTCCCCAAATGCATTCCAGTTTCTCTTGCTCATTCCTATCTCTCCCCTCTCGTGGTTTAATTCCTGACAGTCCCCTTGTTTCCCAATTACCCAGCATCCCTCAGCTCTGGAAGGCCATGCCCAGTTCATCACCAACGACTGAGGTAATCTCCTGCCAGGCACAAGGTCAAAGGTCAGTGCCAGTTTACTTGTTTGTTTAAAACCTGCCGTGACAGTGTGTCCACTCTCTCCCATCGATGTGTTCATGCTCTCTAACAATGTAATGTGTAAAAGAACAGTTAGTAAAGACAAACTAAATGCTATAACTAAGCCAAGTTTGAATTTTACTAATAGTTCAAAAAAAGCAAAAGGGTCAATTTGTTTGAATTTCTATAAGAAAATCTGAGTTGAAGTTACCAGTGTGTGACAGGTTCCATTCAATTCAAGAGGTTTGATCTTTCTGGTTAAACATGAATAAATGCTGTAGTGTGAAAACCCCTTAATTCTGAAAGCACAAGCTTAAAGATATACAACTTATCTTACCTGCATTTTTTTCTGTGCTGCCTTCTTGTCAAAGTGTTTCTGAGATTTCATGTGCTCATCAACTGTGTACTTTTGAACATAATCAATTGAATGGCAACAAAAGTGGCAGAACTGCCCCCCATCTTCATAAAGGTCTTCAGGGTAAAGGTTGACTCGAGGTGGCTTCATCACGGAACAAAAATGTTTTGATATTCACTGTTTTTTGAGGATCCCGCAATTTTCTATTGGCTCTGGTAATGCGATACGAAAGGCTGGCCCTAAATCTGCTTTGCGTTCATACATATGTAAAGGCCGGCCCTGGTCTCGGATTGCAGGCTCTGGGCCACATCGAAACGATGGCCTAAATCTGGGCTGCCTTTTCTTATTTGAAGTGTTCATTATGAGAAAAGGTGACCATCGCAAGAGTGAACGGGGTCCTAGTGTCAACTCGAGCTGTTTGGGTTCTGGCTGCTCAAACTCAGAGAAATTATTAATTTTAAGAGACGTCCCACAGACAACATATTAATTGAATTATTACCTGCACCTGTACTTCATGCCTCCAGGGCAGGTCAAATATCAGAAAAAAATCACAAATTGTGCATCCCTTCCAGCGATTTAAATCAGGCAGTGGGATGCTCACTCGCAAAGATTTTTTTTTTTTTATTGAGGTCGCATCGGGCAGTATGTGTTCCGGGCTTTACTCGCGCAAGAACATTATGTTAACAGATGGGCAGGCATTTCCTCATACCCCACATTTCAATAGCTTGTGCTTTTTAGTTTCATCACTATTGGATCAGTGGTTCTGTAGATATACTGAAACATGTGAAGTGTGACACAGAGAGTCTGTCAGACAGACAGACAGACAGACTCTTCAGGATTATTAGATTTTCTTAGCCAGTTTCATCACAACAGGACAAGCAGTTCTCTAGATATATGTTACAAACAGACAGTCTCCACATAACCCCTGATGATACTTTCAATAATTGTCCTTGCAAAGTTTAATATGAATTGACATATAAAAAGCATGCGACACAGACATAGATGGGTAAGAGCTGACACACACAGACAGACAGGGGCAAGAGCTGTCTAATAACAACCACTCCTGTGTAGTATATATGTTGTATATTTTATTTAAAGGAGAGTATATACAGTACATTGATGAGAGAAGTGTATTTCTGTAGAGACAAGAAGCGATAGCCTGCCAGCCTATCTCTATCTCCATCTCTCTCTCATTCAGAGTCCTTCTGTCTCAGACAGGTAGATTGTGCACTCCAATGACATCATTACACAAAGGACACGGGTCTCTCACTCACTGGCACAGACACTCTCTTTTACTCACACACACAAGCTCGACACACAAGGAGGTTATTAAAGCAATCTTCGCTTCACTCCAGATGCTGCTGTGGAACAGTTCCTCTTCTCAGACAGACAAAGACAGACAGGGAGGGAGGGAGTATTTGGGGATACGAATGAATACCAAAAATTCTCTCAATACACACACACACACAGCCGCTCTCTCTCTCTCTCACACACAGCCTTTCTCACACACACACACACACACACAGTTACGAGGCGTCCCTCCCTATGAGCAGGTTCCTCAGCAGCCTCCTCCTGCCTGCCTGGTAGTCCTCCTCGTCCACGTTGACGAGCAGCTTGATGGCCTCGTGTCCGACGGCCTGCTTCAGGGAGTCTGTGATGAAGACGCCCTTGAGCGCCTCAAGCAGCGAGCCGTTGATGTAGTCCCTCCAGAAGGCGTCCAGGTAGGTGAGCTCCGAGAACTTGATGTCGCAGATGATGGAGCCGAGGTCCCGCGACTTCAGAATGGTGTTGGCCTGGTTGAAGCGCTCGAACTGCCGCTCCAGAGCCTCTGGCTTGTTGGAAAAGACGTTCCCTGTCAGGGCAGACTCGTGCTGGCAGTACTCGGCACGCACCCGCAGCCGGATATCTGAGAGGAGAGGGGGGGGGGGGGGGGGGGTTAGCAGAGAGAGGAGAGGGAGAGGGAGAGAGGAGAGTACTCACCACATACTTGCAGGGGGTCTAAGTGTTTCTTTTTTTTTTTAGCCATTCAGGTAATGGTGAGGGGATGAGTGTGAGTGTGTGTATGTAAATCTCAATCTCTGTTTTCACCGCAGGTCTACTTCTCTCTGCAGTGTCTCTGTGTATCTCAATGAGAGTTTGTATATCTGTGTGTCTCAGTGACAGTGTGTGTATCTCAATGAGAGTTTGTATATCTGTGTGTCTCAATGAGAGTTTGTATATCTGTGTGTCTCAATGAGAATTTGTATATCTGTGTGTCTCAGTGTCTGTGTGTATCTCAATGAGAGTCTGTATATCTGTGTCTCAGTGACAGTGTGTGTATCTCAATGAGAGTTTGTATATCTGTGTGTCTCAATGAGAGTTTGTATATCTGTGTGTCTCAATGAGAGTTTGTATATCTGTGAGTCTCAGTGTCTCTGTGTATCTCAATGAGAGTTTGTATATCTGTGTCTCAGTGTGTGTGTCTATCTCAATGAGAGTTTGTATATCTGTGTGTCTCAATGAGTTTGTATATCTGTGTGTCTCAGTGTGTGTGTGTATCTCAATGAGAGTTTGTATATCTGTGTGTCTCAGTGTGTGTGTGTATCTCAATGAGAGTTTGTATATCTGTGTGTCTCAATGAGAGTTTGTATATCTGTGAGTCTCAGTGTCTCTGTGTATCTCAATGAGAGTTTGTATATCTGTGTGTCTCAGTGTGTGTGTCTATCTCAATGAGAGTTTGTATATCTGTGTGTCTCAATGAGTTTGTATATCTGTGTGTCTCAGTGTGTGTGTGTATCTCAATGAGAGTTTGTATATCTGTGTGTCTCAGTGTGTGTGTGTATCTCAATGAGAGTTTGTATATCTGTGTGTCTCAATGAGAGTTTGTATATCTGTGAGTCTCAGTGTCTCTGTGTATCTCAATGAGTTTGTATATCTGTGTGTCTCAGTGACAGTGTGTGTGTCTCAATGAGAGTTTGTATATCTGTGAGTCTCAGTGTCTGTGTATCTCAATGAGAGTTTGTATATCTGTGTGTCTCAATGAGAGTTTGTATATCTGTGTCTCAATGAGAGTTTGTATATCTGTGTGTCTCAATGAGAGTTTGTATATCTGTGTCTCAATGAGAGTTTGTATATCTGTGTGTCTCAGTGTCTGTGTATCTCAATGAGTTTGTATATCTGTGTGTCTCAGTGTGTGTGTGTATCTCAATGAGAGTTTGTATATCTGTGTGTCTCAGTGTGTGTGTGTATCTCAATGAGAGTTTGTATATCTGTGTGTCTCAGTGTGTGTGTGTATCTCAATGAGAGTTTGTATATCTGTGAGTCTCAGTGTCTGTGTATCTCAATGAGTTTGTATATCTGTGTGTCTCAGTGACAGTGTGTGTGTCTCAATGAGAGTTTGTATATCTGTGTCTCAGTGTCTCTGTGTATCTCAATGAGAGTTTGTATATCTGTGTGTCTCAGTGTGTGTGTGTATCTCAATGAGAGTTTGTATATCTGTGTGTCTCAGTGACAGTGTGTGTGTCTCAATGAGAGTTTGTATATCTGTGAGTCTCAGTGTCTGTATCTCAATGAGAGTTTGTATATCTGTGTATCTCAGTGTCTGTGTATCTCAATGAGAGTTTGTATATCTGTGTGTCTCAGTGACAGTGTGTGTGTCTCAATGAGAGTTTGTATATCTGAGTCTCAGTGTCTGTGTGTCTCAATGAGAGTTTGTATATCTGTGTGTCTCAATGAGAGTTTGTATATCTGTGTCTCAATGAGAGTTTGTATATCTGTGTGTCTCAGTGTCTGTGTGTATCTCAATGAGAGTTTGTATATCTGTGTGTCTCAATGAGAGTTTGTATATCTGTGTCTCAATGAGAGTTTGTATATCTGTGTGTCTCAGTGTCTGTGTATCTCAATGAGAGTTTGTATATCTGTGTGTCTCAGTGTCTGTGTGTATCTCAATGAGAGTTTATATATCTGTGTGTCTCAGTGTCTGTGTATCTCAATGAGAGTTTGTATATCTGTGTGTCTCAGTGTCTGTGTGTATCTCAATGAGAGTTTGTATATCTGTGTGTCTCAGTGACAGTGTGTGTATCTCAATGAGAGTTTGTATATCTGTGTGTCTCAATGAGAGTTTGTATATCTGTGTGTCTCAATGAGAGTTTGTATATCTGTGAGTCTCAGTGTCTGTGTATCTCAATGAGAGTTTGTATATCTGTGTGTCTCAATGACAGTGTGTGTGTCTCAATGAGAGTTTGTATATCTGTGTCTCAGTGTCTCTGTGTATCTCAATGAGAGTTTGTATATCTGTGTGTCTCAGTGACAGTGTGTGTGTCTCAATGAGAGTTTGTATATCTGAGTCTCAGTGTCTGTGTGTCTCAATGAGAGTTTGTATATCTGTGTGTCTCAATGAGAGTTTGTATATCTGTGTCTCAATGAGAGTTTGTATATCTGTGTGTCTCAGTGTCTGTGTATCTCAATGAGAGTCTGTATATCTGTGTTTCTCAGTGTCTGTGTGTATCTCAGAGTGTCTATCTCTGTGTGTCTCAGTTTATCTAAAGAGAGTGTATATCTCTGTGTGTCTCAGTGTCAGTGTGTATCTCAGAGAGTGTGTATCTCTATGTCTCAGTGTCAGTTTGTATCTCTCTGTGTGTCTCAGTGTCAGTGTGCATCTCAGAGAGTGTGTATCTCTCTGTGTGTCTCAGTGTCAGTGTGTATCTCTCTGTGTGTCTCAGTGTCAGTGTGTATCTCTCTGGGTGTCTCAGTGTCAGTGTGTATCTCTCTGTGTGTCTCAGTGTCAGTGTGTATCTCTCTGTGTGTCTCAGTGTCAGTGTGTATCTCTCTGTGTGTCTCAGTGTCAGTGTGTATCTCTCTGTGTGTCTCAGTGTCAGTGTGTATCTCTCTGTGTGTCTCAGTGTCAGTGTGTATCTCAGAGAGTGTGTATCTCTATGTCTCAGTGTCAGTGTGTATCTCTCTGTGTGTCTCAGTGTCAGTGTGTATCTCTCTGGGTGTCTCAGTGTCAGTGTGCATCTCAGAGAGTGTGTATCTCTCTGTGTGTCTCTGTACTCACCACAGGTCTGCTTCTCTCTGCAGTCGGCTGTACTGTGCGCTCTCTTCCTCTTCCTGTTGGGGGCGCTAGGGGTGGGCTTGCCTCGTCCTGAACACACCGTGGGTCTGACAGGGGGGCAGCACAGCAGGGGCGGGGGGCCTGGAGGAGAGAAGAGGAAGAGATTTTAGAATCTACTAAGAACCATGATTCTTATCATCCACAGCTTCAAAAACACTCTAATCACAATTATAAATAAGACAAAAAAACCTGATCAAAATGCTTGTCTGCTTGACTCGGTTTCTTCTAGATTAATCTCAACAACGCTAATGAATGCACCAGCTGAAACATTTCTCTATTTTGAAGCTTTGACCTTCACAACAGAACTTAATTTTTCTTCAGAATGGACCTTTACACAAAATAGCAGGATGACAAGTGGCTCAGTGTGCCAGGAACAAAGACTGGAAAAGTGAGGCAACACTGACATCTAGTGGAGAAAACAGAATGTACAACCTCTCTCCCTTTCTATTACAGCACTGTGTCCAGTACACGGGGCAACCCGTCAGAACAGTGTTGATCGTAGGATGTCCTTGAATACTTTAAGCTACTCTTATTGTATCTTTTTAAAAAAAATATTTGATCTAGAGAGTATTGGTTTGGGGGTTTGACTTTGATCAGGTTTGCGATTTTTGTTTTGAAGTTTGTAACACAGTTAAACACTGACCTTCACAGCGCAATACTGCCATCAGCTTCGAGTGCTGAAACCCGAACACCTTTCTATACTCTTACATAGATCAGATGCAAGCTCCCTGTCTAAGGAATCGACTCCCAAATCCTCTCTCGAATTCAATTGCACTCGGGTTCAAAAGCAGCGATTCCTCCGAACCACACTTTTGGCTTGTTAGCTCTGCATCAGTGCTGGGGTCAGGGTGGGACAAATCACTTTGCAGGTTGGTGGTCAAGTGAACTTTTATGATGTCCAACATTTTCAAATGGGGACACTATGAGAAGACATAACTACATAAACATTCCAGGGAAGTGAACACATTTCTTTATTTTTCAGTAACTGTCATAGACAAGCTGCCTAAAACCTCAACGCTCTGTTAGCTCCTCATCTTGTGTTACGTTCTCATTTTCAAGGATTTGGCAGATGTGGATTTTCCAAATCCAGATGCAAATAGATTTGACTGTTGCTTCAGTTTCTTTGATGTTTAGGGTAATTAAGAGAGATTTTGAGAATTTATTTTAAAATGTTTATTTCCTGTGTCGAACTGCAGACAGAATGAATTTGGAATGATAATGTCCGCTGTTCTACCCTAACTTGACAGGCTGGTGCGCGTTACTATGGAAACAAGAAAAGGGGGCTGGTTCCACAAAAGGATCAGCTTGAGGAGATCAATAGGGCGGTGCAGACTCTGACAGTTAAGCAGAAAGCCATTATTACAGAACTTAAGTTTTGTTGTATACACTGTAAATGCTTAGTCGCCAATGTCAAATGGTAAAATCTACTGGTCATATTAAAATCGGAGTTCACATTTGGTGACCGGGCGACCTAATTTCAACTGCCCTGGTTGGGGTCAATTCCTTTTTTCAATTCCAATTCATTTTTAGAATCGATTCCAATTCCCATTCCCTTTCAATCAATTCCAGCACATCACTGATAAAAATTACAATTGCAACAAATTACTTGAACGGAAGTCCCTGTTAGTCAATTCAATTGTTCAACTGCTTTCTTAGAAGCCAATCACAATTATTTATGTCTCGAACATACAAATTCCAATTCAAGGGCTTGGGATTGATTTTAAAAATAAACTGGCAATGGAATTGACCCCAACCGTGCTCTGCACATCATTTACAAACAGATCACATCCTTGTGCATGTTGGCATAGTGCAGGTCTGTCCTGGTGTCACTGCATTCCACTATAGATATCTGTACAGCAGTGCAGCTCCTTGAGTGCTGTGCTGTTTACCTGTGCGTCTGTGCTGCGAGACCCCTCTGCTTTCAGCAACTTCTCGGGGAGAAACGTAACGCACCGACGTGTCCTCCAGGTACTTATCAACAGGGTCCGGACACACTGAAACACAGAGAGAGAAGGGGGTGAGAGAGAGAGAGAGAGAAAAGTAACGCACTGACGTGTCCTCCAGGTACTTATCAACAGGGTCCGGACACACTGAAACACAGAGAGAGAAGGGGGTGAGAGAGAGAGAGAGAGAAAAGTAACGCACTGACGTGTCCTCCAGGTACTTATCAACAGGGTCCGGACACACTGAAACACAGAGAGAGAAGGGGGTGAGAGAGAGAGAGAGAGAGACAGAGAAAAGTAACGCACTGATGTCTCCTCTGGGTACTTAACCGAGATAGAGAGAATATACACAAGACACAGATGGATCAGTCTGTGTCAGCTTGCCTTCACTGCAACATCACGTAGGGCAGCAGGTCCTGTCTGGTGATGATCCTGAGAGACACACACACACACACAATACAGACACAGATAGATAGATACATATATAGATAGCTGTACAGACAGATATACAGGTAGATACATAGACAGGAATTACCAGCCTGCCTCCTGCGCAGGGTCACGTAGGGCAGAAGGTCGTGTCTGGTGATGATCCTCAGCAGCTGCAGCACATGTCTGAAGTTGGTCTCGTCGCAGCGGCCCTGCCGCTCCAGCGCCAGCAGGAAGTCCCTCCCATCGCGGATCCCGCCGCGCTCATACTCGTCAATCACGTCCACGAACAGGAAGGAGAGCACCCGCACGTCCCGGTGAGTCAGCTGGGCGCCCACGATCTCAAACATGCGGTGCAGAGAGTACAGACCGTACGAGCCGTCCACCGCCTCGTCCGGCCACGCACACAGGCCACGCCCACACGTCACCCCACCCATCGAGGGGGAGGGGCCTGGAGAGGGGGAGGGACCAGCAGAGAGGGGGACGGGGCTGCTGGAGGACCTGGGGATCAGCCAAGCCGAGTTGTGCGTGGCAGAGTTGTTGTGAGTGCTATTGTGTGTGTGGGATGTGTTGTTGATGCTGTGGTGGTTCTGTGATGTCATCACTTTGCGTGTAGCCGGATTACCGGAATGTTTGCCGACTGGTTGGTTTGATTTTTAAAACGAGGTATTTATTTTTCCTTCTTTCTTTTCTTAGGACATTGTCATTTGTTTTATATTTGATGTTTGTTATTGTCCTTTTCGTCTATTTTTTGTATCAGTTTTCATTTACTTCTTCAAACAAAGGGAATGGTCAGTTTTTTTTCAAGTCTTTAGGTTTTTTTTGTTTTTTAAATAATCCCTTCTCAGTTCTCTTTAACTACCGGTTCTCTGAAAAAAAAAATAAATAAATAAAAATATATTAGAACAAAAACAAAGCATCCCCTGGGTCAGGGGCTTGGCATAGTGACTGAATGCTTGGTAAACAGTGACTGAATGCTTGGTAAGCATAGTGAGGTTAGATTCTGTTTAATTTCCTAAAAAATTACAGTATAGGATAAAAAATGTTGAAATGTTTAAACTAACATACTATGGACAGAAACAAACCCCCATGGTTAAGGAGAGTGCACAGAGACTGCACACAGAATTACATGGCTGGGTATATGAACACAAGCCATAGAGAACACAGGAACAGCAACACAATCAGACATGTCCAGGGTGCGCAGTTGAAGCCTGTATGACAGGCTTAATAAACAACAAGCTGTAGTGGTCAGGAAAGTAAAATTAGCTCAATGGAATGGAACATCACTGAGCGAACTGCAGAACACAGCTGTGCACAAAATATGAAGACCAATCTCAAAGCGTGCTGTCTACTGGCAGAAAAAAATCCCAAATCCTCACAATGGCAGCCATATTGCCATTTTTTGGATACGGTAGCTCCCTCTAGTGGTCTGGATATATTTTAACTATCTACTTTACTATAAAATATTGTGCTTTCGCAGAGATGATGTACCATTTTTGTGGTTGTAACAAGAAACAAGGACCAGGGGTCATAAATGGAGATTAGATAAAGGAGCATTCAGAACAGAAAATAGGAGGCACTTTTTTACACAGAGAATTGTGAGGGTCTGGAACCAACTCCCCAGTAATGTTGTTGAAGCTGACACCCTGGGATCCTTCAAGAAGCTGCTTGATGAGATTCTGGGATCAATAAGCTACTAACAACCAAACGAGCAAGATGGGCTGAATGGCCTCATTTGTATTCTTATGTTCTTAAATAAATTACACACTATGAAGGCACATTTGTCTCTTTTTTTTGGCAAGCATTATTTAAAAAAAAAAAAAAAAAAAAAACCCTCTACATCCAGCATTCACGTAAACGCACGTCTGTCTTATCTGTGCTCATTCTAGTGCTTGTTCACTGTTCAGGGGAAAAAAAACTAATCTGGCTCTCAGCCCATTTATAACACAGTTGGAATGAGTAAATAAAATAATAATAATAATAATAATAATAATAATAATAATAATAATAATAAAAAATTAAAAAGCACAGTTTTAGTACTTTTCATTTTCAATAATATAAAAAATGTGCAGGCTATATTTGTAGCTTGACTTGGGAACGATCCATTTCAGCTCCATGTTATTACATTTTATTCAGCCAGGCTTAATATCTCGCAAGACTATTTGTCAAAAAGAAATTCTATTAACACTACTTCTCGAAATGATGTGTACAGTCTGTTCTTGGCGCCGTCATATTTAACCAAAATGCTATAAATCCTATTGACTGTGTGCCACCAGTCCTGTTTAATGCATACCTCACAGCCCACCAGAAGTACATCCTGTACACTCGCCAATCATTTTTTTAATTTTTCAAATCGATTCCCTCCCACCTTGTCTTTGTTGGCAAATAATACATTGCGTTATAAACGAACAGATTAATTTGCTACACTAGGTAACGGTTGCGGGGACCAGCACTGGCATTTATTTACTGCAGCCATTTATCTACAAAGCATTCAGAATGTGAAAATAAATACATAAATGTAAACAGAAGAAACAGGCACTTTGCCATCAGCAACTTTCAATGCACAAAATGACAACATTCCTTGCTGACGGTAGCGAAGACTCAAGGCCAAGAATCTCATTAAGTTCGGTACGTTATATAAATACTTACTACATGTACTTATACACATACAAATTAGTTTTAAAATGCTGACGTGAAAAAATGTATGGCAAGTGGTCTGTGGGAAAAATCCAAACCACAAGGTGGTCCCTACGTTGAAAACGGTTGTGAACCACTGGTCTAAAGAGGGCTACTCTTAGGATTGCATTTGTTCAGCAATTGATACCCATGCGTTCTCCTTTTTCACCTGATCTTTATAATCGGTTCTATAGACTCCATATACGCAGGGATAAACACTGAGCAGATTCTCGACAAACAACCAGTTATCTATTTTGGCATTGTAATAACCATAGAGGTCATCGACGAGGTCAAAGTTCAGTTGATTTGAACTGTCAGCGACTGCAGTTTGAGCAGGGCGATTGCCGGTAGAAAGTATAAACGACACAACAGCGATGATCGCCAGTCCAGTGATGTTAATTGTACAAAAACATACCCGCCACTGTGGCGTATAAGTATGTGAAATTAACCCGCGTTTGGCAGGTAGGCGGGTGTTATAGTTGAACCCTGGTATAGTGGTTGTCTTTTGTCTAATTTACTTTCTTTGCAAGATTTCTAACAACCAAACGAGCATGATGGGCCGAATGGCCTCCTCTCGCTAGTAAACTGTCTTATTATGTTTTAAGGTGCACTGGGGCGTTGTTTTGATGGAGACATTTGGCTTGAATACGCTTAAACATAATTCTGTTCTAATAACAGCACATAAGAAGGAGGCATCAGTGGCCAATTTAATTTGTTTTAGAAACATAGCATTAAATATAATGCTTAACTTTGAATTGTTCACTACTGAATTGCGTATGTTAGCAGCGTTTTCAGTAAAGCAGTTCGCCAGAAATACATTTTTTTTTAACTGCTAAACTAATTTTATTAAATTTGGAAGTGGTGATTTTCAAAATATCTAACACCATAAAATTGTAAAATGAATGCATAGTGTTTAAAATGAAGGAACACGACGTTTGCGTGTATTCCCTAATGTAACACATTACTGTGTTTTTTTAAAAATTGTTTTACAGTATACATGAATGAATCAATCAGGCTAGTCTAGCTTAGCATTATACTCTGTTACTTTCTAAAAGATTTGAACAGTATAGATTCATGGAGGTATTATGTTGTATGTGACTTTTTAAGAACATAAGAAATGTTACAAACACGAGGAGGTCCATTTGGCCCATCTTGTTCATTTGGTCGTTTATTGGTCCGAACAAGAACCTCATCAAGCCATTTCTTGAAGTACCATGTGACTCAGCGTCCACAACAGTGCTTCATTTTTTCATTCTTTGCTCACATTTTTAGGGCACTTCTAAGATACCCCGGTATGTAAAACATCTGGTCTAGTTATAAAAAGTCTGCTTAGAGGAAAGTATTTCTGTGTTATTTTGTTATATATAAGAATTAAGAGATTCCTTGTATTGGAGTATTTGAAGCTGGCTGATACACCAGAGTTCTCTTTTTAGCCATATATTCATCTCTACCACATAAGCCAGGCTGCAGCATACAAAAATGAAATTCAAGCCCTGAAACATAACAGCAAGCATTCCACCATGGTGTAGCATTATTAACTGTGTATTAGCCTCTTATGCACTTTGGCAGTATTTTGGCATCCACTGAACATGTAATGGACATAAGATCCAAAGTATCGCGATAGTAGCAAATATCATGACACTGTGCATGGTATCGATACCCCCTAAATGAGGTATCGAGGAACACTAGTATAGTGAAGAGTAAAGTATAGTTTTACTGCAGCTAGAAACTTTTACTGATTTGCTTTTCGACACAAGGACAATACTTTGGTAGAAGCCTAATGCAGGCAAAATGCAACATCATGTTAACACTGATGTGCTGAAGCAGTGCTTTCGTTTAATGTTTGTTTTTCAATTTCACTGCTACTATTTGTCAGTTTTTCAGTTTTGGTAACTCAGCCCGTTGTAAAGTTTGTCTGCAACGCTGTCACTATTTTTTCATTCCCTGCGAAGGAGATGTAGTGGAGGCGGTCATTGGTATGTCACACTTTGCATTGTTACACTTAACTGGAAAACCACTTATCAGTTTGTCAAAGGGAAGTATCACACCGTGTGGATCTATAGAGGTGCCTGTGGACTCACTGCCCTTTTCTATTAGACATGCTACTTCGCTCAATATTTTTACAAGACTTACTTTCGCAATCTAGCCTTTTTACGAACTGTTTCTATCTATTTCACTTGCTTACTTTTGTGTTATATATGTCAATTAAGCATTTACTGATTTTTTTCACCTGTTTTTTATTGATATTATTATTGTTATTATTATTATTATTATTATTATTATTATTATTATTATTATTATTATTATTATTATTTATTTCTTAGGAGACGCCCTTATCCAGGGCGACTTACAATTGTTACATCACATTATTTTTACATACAATTACATTATTTTTTACACATTAATTATGTTATGAGGGCAGCAGTGTGGAGTAGCGGTTAGGGCTCTGGACTCTTGACCGGAGGGTTGTGGGTTCAATTCCCAGTGGGGGACACTGCTGTTGTACCCTTGAGCAAGGTACTTTACCTAGATTGCTCCAGTAAAAACCCCTGTATAAATGGGTAATTGTATGTAAAAATAATGTGATATCTGTATAATGTGAAATAATGTATAATGTGATATCTTGTAACAATTGTAAGTCGCCCTGGATAAGGGCAATGTGATATCTTGTAACAATTGTAAGTCGCCCTGGATAAGGGCGTCTGCTAAGAAATAAATAATAATAAATAGTTATTTTTTTAATTTTTACTATTTCTTGATACTTTACAGGTCTTTCCATTTTAACCGACATGTACAGCGCTTTCAGATACTGTGGCATGAAAGGCGCTATATAAATAAATTCAATTGAATATTGAATTGAATTGTATGTCACACTTACAAGGCGTTATTCCATAAGCACTCATTTTATTATGCTTTACTATGATACTAACACCTCATTTGCTTACCTATCGACATCTAGGTCTGTAATATACCACTTAGCCAAATTCAATTAAACTATTTATGATCATTTCTCATCCTATACTATTCTGTACACACTGTTGATATACGTCATGGGGTCATCAGCAGTTTTATCATACTGAGAGCTCTGATTTTGAATTCACAGCCGTGGCTGTGTAGTGTCAGGACTGTTGAATTGGGGTGGGTGAGTCCTTTGCTCTAACGAAGCCCTGTGGGTCGTCAGCACTGATCTAGAGGGGTGCTTGGCCTTATCCAGGGCGACTAGCTGCACAGAGAGGGTCAATGTGTTTTGGGATATTCCATGCCAAAACCAATCAAGTTACGCGGTACTTAATAGCAGCTATCTTTCTCATAGACATATCTACAGTCCTGCCATGATGGACCATTTTAAGACATGGTATTAAAATACATATAAATGATAAGGACGTAGTAAATATTACCAAACTGTCAACATGTTCCTACATTAACTGTAAAATATCTTATATTAAAAAGCTCTCAAGACCACATGATACTGACCAAGCACTAAACAGTGTTATTATTATTATTATTATTATTATTATTAATAAGCAATCAACGTATGGATTTTTCATTCCCTTAGCAAGTATCTGATGACATTAAACCCAGATCAGTTGAAAATGTTTGCTTTGTTTATCGTACCTGTACATGTCTTCATTTCTCCTGTTTGTTCTGGTTCAAGTACTGTAATAATCCACCCCGCCACCCAAAAAACAATGAAGATAATATATAAAACTCGTTATTGTTAAAAAAAAAAAAAAATGATTGTAACGAAATTACCAAAAATACAAAAAGAAAAAATAATTCGTCCCGAGCGTGAAGCGTATTCCTTATTTTAAATGACTCCAGCTGTCACGGTATGGATTTATTTATTATTATTATTATTATTTTTAAAAACCCTTGTTTTTATGTAGTTTTTTTTTTTTCCTTCAAATTCGCTTGTCGTGTTTAATGTGAAATAAAACATTTGATGATGTCCTTCTTCTTCGACCTTGTTCCTCATGTCCGCTTCCTGCTCCTCGGGTTTTTAAACGTTTCTCGTCTGTTCAGTCTGTTTCTTGTGGTGTTTAAACGTCCTTCACTAAATTCCTCGGCGTTTTGTTTTACTCCTCAAACTAAAGCCTAAAACAGGCCGCCATCTTGGCCCCACGGCTAAAATGAAGGAACATCCGGGACATCTCTGGTGTAAGGGCAGCTTCCGGATGACCGTGTTCACTTCATACAAAATAATAATAATAATAATAATACAGCCGCAGACATGTTAGATAAGGGCGTAGAGTGAGGGCAAGCATATTGGTGAAGGCATAAGCTTCACTTGTTTTGAAAACAATGGAAGCGGCGGGCATTGTAGTTAGCGGCACATGGTAAGGGCAGTACGGGGAAGAATGTGTCGGCTTCACGTCTAATGAAAAGAATTCAATCGGCGGACATTTTTGGTAAGGGCAGATACTATATTGGACGAGGAGGCAAGCTGACTCTATAACGTTAGGTTACTTACCGTAATCCTGGTTCCCTGAAAAAGAAATGTCAACCAATACGAGTTGGGAAATGTATACCCAAGCTGTCGCAGTGAACCAAAGCAGCCACAAGCCGGTGGTACTAGCGCTGGTGGTACTCCGTCACTAGCGCTGTGTGAGACACGGCTTGCTCCCGCGACTGGCCACAGATGAGCCAGTCGTCCAAGTAATTGAGGACCCTGATCCCCTGCAGCCTCAGAGGTGCCAGAACTGAGTCCACGCACTTGGAGAAAGTCCTGCGAGCCAGAGACAGACCGAATGGCAGAACACAGAACTCGTGCAGGCTGCCCCGAAAGACGAAGCGGAGGTACTTTCTGTGTCCAGGACGTATCGGGACGTGGAAGTACGCGTCCCGGAGGTCCACCGTCGCAAACCAGTCGCCCGGCCGGATGGACTGGAGAATGTGACAGGTAGTTAGCATCTTGAACTTCCTCTCTTTCAGGAATAGGTTCAGGCCTCTGAGATCCAAAATGGGATGGAGCCTGCCGTCCCACTTTGATACCAGAAAATACCTTGAGTAAAAACCCTCCTGTTGACATGGGGGTTCTACAAGGCGAATTGCACACTTTGTAAATAAAGCATCCAATTCTTGCGTGATGACAGAGCCCTGTGCGGGGTCAGACACCAAAGTGTTCACGAGCCCCTGGAAGGGAGGAGGTCCGATTCGAAACTGGAGGGAGTAGCCGGAGTGGACGGTTGCAAGCACCCACGCGTCGGTGGTGCACTTCCTCCATGCTAGAAGGTGGTGCTGGCTAAACGGGTGCAGGGCCTGAGGCTGGAGCCCGTCAGGGTTTGCTGAGCCTGCTAGGCTGTGTTTGGCTGGCGCTGCCTCTGTTGAGGGCGCTGCTCGGGTCTCTGCCAAAGCTGGTGTCGTGCAACCACAAAGTGTCCCAGGTCACGTCCGATAGCTTGGCCACTGTGCCGAGCTATGTAGAGCAGCTGGTGATTCACCGGGAGGGGCTTACAGCGCTGTATAGTCGACACCGAGGTTTCAAAAACTGCTCCTCAGTCCAAGGGATCTGGACCCGGGCAGCAGCTCTGCTCACAAGGGCTGCTACCTCGGACCGCTAGGAGCCATATAGGCCTCAGACGGGAAGCCCTCAAACCAGGAGGGGTCCTCCGTTTCCCCTTCGAATTTGCCTTCCTCCATGGAGACGACGAGGGACACCACATCGTCCTGCTCCTCCTCAATCAGCTGAGACTGCGGAAGAGCAGGGACCAGTGCTGGAGCTGAGGGTGTGCAGGGGGAGCTGTCAAATTGAGAAGTGGCTCCAACAACGACTGCTGATTTGCAACCATGCTTGCTAGCTGTGTCATTTGTGCCTGTAAGGCTAACACTGATGTTTTGCGATCCATGTCCCGTGTCTGACACCACATGTGGCAAAGCGGCTGCTGAGGTGATGCAGTGCAGGAATAATCACACAAAAGGAAACTGTAATCCGGTTTGGAAAAGGGGTCTTTTATTTGTTCGGGCGACCAAACAATAATCCTCCAGCATGGAAGGAAATGATAATAATGGTTTGCAAACCAAATAATAATAACACGTTATCCGCCCCACAATTATACTTGACATGGTCACCAGTCCAGGTGCGTGCATTAGTGCTTGTGGTGAGTGATAACAAATAGAACAGTGACTGTAGTGTTGTTGTTCCGGGTAGTGCTGGCCCAAGGCAACAGCTCCGGAGTCGTGTTAGCCGTCTAGTGAATTTACAAAACAAAAGACAATTACTAACAGTGCTACAAACAAACAAAACACTCACAAACTCTTTTATGCGCAATACAATATAAATGGGAAACTCTCCCGGTCCCTTCAGTTCCTTGTCGTTTCTGAACCAAGCGAAAAAAAAGATTTACGATCCTCTGTTCCCTTTATGCTGTCACGCATGACCCCTTGGTAAACGAGTGCAGCTGTCTCTACAATCTGCAGCTGCTATGTCGTTTCCCTTCCAGGTCAATATATTCCTGCAACAGAGTCTCATCTTCATCCAGACTGACTGACTTCCCGGCCCGGGGAAAGAACTCTCAGGCCAGCCCGTCCAAAGACTTCCCCTTTTGCTGCTTAGAGTCCTCAAAGGTCGGGAGGGAGATTTACAAGCAAAACTCATTATATTTCTGTCACAGACATACAGACAGACAACCTGCATATACCTCCCACATCACTTAT